>NW_021198857.1:0-2042 GCF_002162155.2 Triticum dicoccoides
TTTTTGTGACACCTACACCAGTTAGTGAGGAAGCTAATGATGATGATCATGAAACTTCAGAACAAGATACTACTGAACCTCGTAGATCAACCAGAGTAAGATCCGCGCCAGAGTGGTACGGTAATCCTGTTCTGAAAGTCATGCTACTAGATCATGATGAAACCTACGAACTATGAAGAAGCGATGATGAGCCCAGATTCCGCAAAGTGGCTTGAAGCCATGAAATCTGAGATGGGATCCATGTATGAGAACAAAGTATGGACTTTGGTTGACTTGCCCGATGATCGGCAAGCAATTGAGAATAAATGGATCTTTAAGAAGAAGACTGACGCTGATGGTAATGTTACTGTCTACAAAGCTCGACTTGTCGCAAAAGGTTTTCGGCAAGTTCAAGGGATTGACTACGATGAGACCTTCTCACCCGTAGCGATGCTTAAGTCCGTCCGAATCATGTTAGCAATTGCCGCATTTTATGATTATGAAATTTGGTAGATGGATGTCAAAACTGCATTCCTGAATGGATTTCTGGAAGAAGAGTTGTATATGATGCAACCGGAAGGTTTTGTCGATCCAAAGGGAGCTAACAAAGTGTGCAAGCTCCAGCGATCCATTTATGGACTGGTGCAAGCCTCTCGGAGTTGTAATAAACGTTTTGATAGTGTGATCAAAGCATTTGGTTTTATACAGACTTTCGGAGAAGCCTGTATTTACAAGAAAGTGAGTGGGAGCTCTACAACATTTCTGATAAGTATATGTGAATGACATATTGTTGATCGGAAATAATGTAGAATTATTCTGTAAAGCATAAAAGGAGTGTTTGAAAGGAGTTTTTCAAAGAAAGACTTCGGTGAAGCTGCTTACATATTGAGTTTCAAGATCTATAGAGATAGATCAAGACGCTTGATAAGTTTTTTCAATGAGTACATACCTTGACAAGATTTTGAAGTAGTTCAAAATGGAACAGTCAAAGAAAGAGTTCTTGCCTGTGTTACAAGGTGTGAAGTTGAGTAAGACTCAAAGCCCGACCACGGCAAAAAAAATAGAAAGAGAATGAAAGTCATTTCCTATGCCTCAGTCATAGGTTCTATAAAATATGCCATGCTGTGTACCAGATCTATTGTATACCCTGCACTGAGTTTGGCAAGGGAGTACAATAGTGATCTAGGAGTAGATCACTGGACAGCGGTCAAAATTGTCCTTAGTGGAATAAGGATATGTTTCTCTATTATGGAAGTGAAAAAAGGTTCGTCGTAAAGGGTTACGCCGATGCAAGTTTGACACTAATCTAGATGACTCTAAGTCTCGATCTAGATACATATTGAAAGTGGGAGCAATTAGCTAGAGTAGCTCCATGCAGAGCATTGTTGACATAGAAATTTGCAAAATACATGAGGATCTGAATGTGGCAGACCCGTTGACTAAGATTCTCTCACAAGCAAAACATGATCACACCTTAGTACTCCTTGGGTGTTAATCACACAGCGATGTGAACTAGATTACTGAATCTAGTAAACCCTTTGGGTGTTGGTCACATAGCGATGTGGACTATGGGTGTTAATCACATGGTGATGTGAACTATTGCTGTTAAATCACATGGCGATGTGAACTAGATTATTGACTCTAGTGCAAGTGGGAGACTGAAGGAAATATGCCCTAGAGGCAATAATAAAGTTATTATTTATTTCCTTATATCATGATAAATGTTTATTATTCATGCTAGAATTGTATTAACCGGAAACATAATACATGTGTGAATACATAGACAAACAGAGTGTCACTAGTATGCCTCTACTTGACTAGCTCGTTAATCAAAGATGGTTATGTTTCCTAACCATAGACAAAAGAGTTGTTATTTGAGTAATGAGGTCACATCATTAGTTGAATGATCTGATTGACATGACCCATTCCATTAGCTTAGCACCTGATCGTTTAGTATGTTGCTATTGCTTTCTTCATGACTTATACATGTTCCTATAACTATGAGATTATGCAACTCCCGTTTGCCGGAGGAACACCTTGGGTGCTACCAAACGTCACAACGT
>NW_021198858.1:0-1607 GCF_002162155.2 Triticum dicoccoides
ATGCATACGTATGCATGTGTCCATGTCGTGAGACCAATATGTTTGAAAATTCCTTCTAATTTACTGCACATGGCATTAACTCGCACACAAGTACACAGATATAATTTTTCAAACCATTTTCGTTACTCGTTGCATGTAGATGTAATTCAAATTTGAATTATGGTCATTAAATAGTTAGAAAATCACTTAAATCTCTTTAAAAGGTCAAATGACCCCTAGAATTTTCCAAAATTTCACATTACAGTTGTAGTAGTGCACGTTAGACGTAGAAAAAAATTGAAGGCCGTAAGAGCAAGCTATCTACCATTCGTCATCAAACATGAATTATTCCCTCTCGGAACCACAAACCTTCTAGCGAGTTGCTCCGGTTTGTGAGGGGTGTGTGTCCAAACTTTCATCGAACATGCAAATTTCTTTACCACATCATCTTGGTGGCATGACATTAAATCAAGCAAGGTTTCATGTTTTTCTAATCATTTTTCTATTTTTTTGGATTAGAATGCCATGTCACTCCATGCATACATATGCATCTGTCCATGTCGTGAGACCAATATGTTTGAAAATTCCTTCTAATTTACTACACATGGAATTAACTCGCACACAAGTACACAAATATGATTTTCAAACCATTTTGGTTAGTCGTTACATGTAGATGTAATTCAAATTTGAATTACGGTCATTAAATAGTTAGAAAATCACTTAAATGTCTTTAAAAGGTCAAATGACCCCTAGAATTTTCCAAAATTTCACATTACAGTTGTAGTAGTGCACGTTAGACGTAGAAAAAATTGAAGGCCGTAAGAGGAAGCTATCTCCCATTCGTCATCAAACATGCATTGTTCCCTCTCGGAACCACAAACCTTCTAGCGAGTTGCTCCGGTTTGTGAGGGGCGTGTGTCCAAACTTTCGTCGAAGATGCAAATTTCTTTACCACATCATCTTGATGGCATGACATTAAATCAAGCAAGGTTTCATGTTTTTCTGATCATTTTTCTATTTTTTTGAATTAAAATGCCATGTCACTCCATGCATACGTATGCATGTGTCCATGTCGTGAGACCAATATGTTTGAAAATTCCTTCTAATTTACTACACATGGAATTAACTCGCACACAAGTACACAAATATGATTTTCAAACCATTTTGGTTACTCGTTGCATGTAGATGTAATTCAAATTTGAATCACGGTCATTAAATAGTTAGAAAATCACTTAAATGTCTTTAAAAGGTCAAATGACCCCTAGAATTTTCCAAAATTTCACATTACAGTTGTAGTAGTGCACGTTAGACGTAGAAAAAATTGAAGGCCGTAAGAGGAAGCTATCTCCCATTCGTCATCAAACATGCATTGTTCCCTCTCGGAACCACAAACCTTCTAGCGAGTTGCTCCGGTTTGTGAGGGGTGTGTGTCCAAACTTTCGTCGAAGATGCAAATTTCTTTACCACATCATCTTGATGGCATGACATTAAATCAAGCAAGGTTTCATGTTTTTCTGATCATTTTTCTATTTTTTTGAATTAAAATGCCATGTCACTCCATGCATACGTATGCATGTGTCCATGTCGTGAGACCAATATGTTTGAAAATTCCTTCTAATTTACTGCAC
>NW_021198859.1:0-1596 GCF_002162155.2 Triticum dicoccoides
GAGGGCCATTGTGAGCTCGTCGTTCTCTCTGTCTGGAAAGAACGTCCCTTCCTGCGCTGCTTCGATATACTGCTTAAGCTTACTGACTAGTATGTCCATTTGATCGTTCGTCCAAATGCACTTCCCTGTTACAGGGTCCAGTGTTCCGCCAGCCCCGAAGAACCAAGTCCGGCAACGGTCTGGCCAGTTAATTGTCTCTGGTTCGATCCCTTTATGAACCAGATCATTCTCAGTCTTGGACCACTTAGGCCGGGCTACGAGGTAGCCACCTGACCCCGTGCGATGGTGAAGCTTCTTTTTCGCAGCATTTTGCTTGTTTGTCGCCGACATCTTCTTACTCTTTTCTGATGTCTTGTGGGCCACAAATGCGGGCCAGTGATCTCTGATCTTCTCATATCTGCCCTTGAATTCTGGTGTCTCATTATTTTCGACAAACTTATTCAGCTCTTTCTTCCACCTCCCGAATAGTTCTGCCATCCTCTTCAGAGCAAAAGACTTGATTAATTTCTCTTTAATTGGGTTCTCTGGATTATCCTCAGGCGGTAGGGTGAAATTTGACTTCAGCTCAGTCCAAAGATCATTTTTCTGCATATCATTGACATAAGACACCTTAGGGTCTTCTGTAGCCGGCTTAAACCACTGTTGGATGCTTATCGGGATCTTGTCCCTAACCAGAACCCCGCACTGAGCAACAAATGCGCTCTTTGTCCGGAGGGGTTCAATAGGTTGGCCGTCGGGCGCGATTGCTATGATCTCAAACTTTTCATCCGAGCTCAACTTTTTCTTCGGGCCTCGTCTCTTTACCGAAGTTGTGCTCGATCCGGAGGGCTAGAAAAAAGAACAAAGACTTAATTAATATGTGTACATACCAAAACAATGAATGCATCAATCAGCTAGTCAGCATATGCTTAACTAATATATATACCTGGCCGGACTCGGTTCGGACACCGGAGCTGTCATCACGGTCTCCTTGTTGCACCGGCATTGGGTCACCGGAGCCGTCCTCATGTTCTTCTTCTTGCACCGGCATTGGGTCACCGTAGCCATCTTGTTCACCCTATCCTTCCAGACCATCGGTTTCGTTGAGAAACAACGCGATGGCATCACTTCCTTCTGCGATTATGTCCCTCAACAACGCTTCTTTTGTTGCTTCGTCTAGGGCGGTGTCCATAGTTTCTACAAATATTTACAACATGGCAATTATTATTCAAACATGACAGATGGATATATTAGTGCCAAACGTAGAACTAGCTACCTAATCATAGTAAGCTATCGGGAGGGGGTATATATCGACAACAACGACACTACATCTATGTCCCTCGACGACCCTCGTTCCCGATAAAAAAAAGAGGAAGAAGAGGATAAAAAAAGAAGAGGAAAAAGATCTTCTCCTCTATTCTTTCTTCTCCTCTTTTTCTTCTTCTTCCTCTTCTTTTTTTATCCTCTTCTTCCTCTCATGTTCGATAGGATCGCCGAGGGGTCGGGAGGTTGCCTAGTGTCAAGGGATTCAACAAAACCATGTCTTCATCATTAGGCGAAAGTAACATGTGCATGATGGTACAAAGCTCTTCAAAGTTGTTCTGGAACGGAGTCCCA
>NW_021198860.1:0-1644 GCF_002162155.2 Triticum dicoccoides
GGTGCATACTCAGGGAGAACACTTCTTGATAATTAGTGAGAGATCATCTTAAAATGCTACCGTCAATCAAAGCAAGATAAGATGCATAAAGGATAAACATCACATGCAATCAATATAAGTGATATGATATGGCCATCATCATCTTGTGCTTGTGATCTCCATCTTTGAAGCACCGTCATGATCACCATCGTCACCGGCGCGACACCTTGATCTCCATCGTAGCATCATTGTCGTTACACCATCTATTGCTTCTACGACTATCGCTACCGCTTAGTGATAAAGTAAAGCAATTACAGGGCGTTTGCATTTCATACAATAAAGCGACAACCATATGGCTCCTGCCAGTTGCCGATAACTTCGGTTACAAAACATGATCATCTCATACAATAAAATATAGCATCACGTCTTGACCATATCACATCACAACATGCCCTGCAAAAACAAGTTAGACGTCCTCTACTTTGTTGTTGCAAATTTTACGTGGCTGCTACGGGCTTAGCAAGAACCGTTCTTACCTACGTATCAAAAACCACAACGATAGTTCGTCAAGTTGGTGCTGTTTTAACCTTCGCAAGGACCGGGCGTAGCCACACTCGATTCAGCTAAATGAGAGAGACAGACACCCGCCAGCCACCTTTAAGCACGAGTGCTCGTAACGGTGAAACCAGTCTCGCGTAAGCGTACGCGTAATGTCGGTCCGGGCCACTTCATCTCACAATACCGCCGAACCAAAGTATGACATGCTGGTAAGCAGTATGACTTGTATCGCCCACAACTCACTTGTGTTCTACTCGTGCATATAACATCAACGCATAAAACCTAGGCTCGGATGCCACTGTTAGGGAACATAGTAATTTCAAAAAAATTCCTACGCACACGCAAGATCATGATGATGGTATAGCAACAAGAGGGGAGAGTGTTCGTCCATGTACCCTCGTAGACCGTAAGCGGAAGCGTTAGCACAACGCGGTTGATGTAGTCGTACGTCTTCACGATCCGACCGATCCAAGCACCGAACGTACGGAGCCTCCGAGTTCAGCACACATTCAGCTCGATGACGATCTCCGGCCTCCGATCCAGCAAAGCTCCGGAGATGAGTTCCGTCAGCACAACGGCGTGGTGACAATGATGATGTTCTACCGGCGCAGGGCTTCGCCTAAACTCCGCGATGATATGACCGAGGTGGAATATGGTGGAGGGGGGCACCGCACACGACTAAGGAACGATCCGTAGATCAACTCGTGTGTCTATGGGGTGCCCCCCGCCCCCGTATATAAAGGAAGGAGGGTGGAGGTGCGGTCGGCCCCCTAGGGGTGCGCCTGGAGGAGTCCTACTCCCACCGGGAGTAGGACTCCCCCCTCTTGCCTTGGTGCAGAAGGAAAGGGGGGAGGGGAAAGAGGAAAGGGGGGCGCCGCCCCCCTTCCTTGTCCTATTCGGACTAGGGGGGGAGGGGGCGCGCAGCCTACCCTGGCCGGCCCTCCTCTTTCCCCTCTTGGCCCACTAAGGCCCATTATCCCCCGGGAGGGTTCCGGTAACCCCCCGGTGTTCCGGCAAAATCCCGATTTCACCCGGAACCATTCCGATGTCCAAACATAGGCTTCCAATATATCAATCTTTATGTCTCGACCATTTCAAGACTCCTCG
>NW_021198861.1:0-1753 GCF_002162155.2 Triticum dicoccoides
GACTGTCATGGTTTTAACACGGCAGATGCCCTAGCGAAAGGACTTAGGTGTGGAGCTATCGCAACATAGGTTAGCTTGAAGGGGTTGAACGTGACAAAGGACACAAGGAGTTTACCCAAGTTCGGCCCCTCTTGACGAGGTAAAAGCCTATGTCCTGCTTCTAGTTGTATTGCTTGGGTTTCGATTACAAGGGAGCGAATACGCTTGACCTAGCTTTTGATTGACTATTTTTCCTTGGCCTAAGCCGCCGCCGGGTCTCGCCTTTATATACACTGGCCGAAGCCCGCCGGCATACAAGAGTCCGAGCTAGATCACACAACGTGACCAACCTGATTTCTAACTTGCCTTATCTTAACACACAAGCCACCATATGGCGGTTCATATGTTCGGGTCTTGGGCTTTCACCAGGCCCACTCCTATGAGCCGCCATCTTCACACCTCATTTTCTTAGGCCTACCTCGGCCTTCTTCATGTTATATCGCCGATGGTGTAACCCGGCCCCTCCTGGGCGGGTCACACCTCGGAGCTATATCCTCGACATTAGGCCCCAGATTGATTTGAACTTGTTCATGTCAATCTTCAATCTTCTTTCAGTAACTCCTTTGAATTTTCTTAACTCCTAACCTGACAAGTTTTATATAACCCGCCATAACAGAAAGATGACGTCACATTATTAATTCCAGAAAAAACCTTATGACATCACAACTGATCTTTGCATTAATCCCTCATTCCGAGAATCGAGGCACTTTTGTTGTTAAGATAATGATCATGCCCCCTCGATTTCTGTGCTTGCCATTTACTGTTCACCTTTTTCCCTTATAAATATCACGAGGGGGGGGGGTCCTCTCTTTCACTTTTATCCCTGCCCTTCCTCGCGCAACTGAAGCCTCCGGAGCTCCGCCGCCGCAGTCGACTTCCACAGCAACTCCGATCTGGCCGCTACATCAACCTGATTCCGTCCAGAAAACGTGGCACCCCTCCGCTGTTCATTAGCATCACCAGGTATGTGTCTCCCCCTGCTTTCAATCTGCATTATGGCTTCCTCTGTTCATCGGTGTTCATCGGAGTTCATCACGCTTGCCTGTAGTTCTTCCAATACACTGCTTATTTGGATCTCAGTAAAACATGAAAATCATGCGGGAGCAACTTTTAGTAACCGCCTCTCATCGTAGATCCATTCCTTTATTCCAAGATTCATTTTTCAACACAGTAGTTTGTCATCCATGTTTTAGTTTTAAGAACCAGTTTCTTTTCTGAACTGCCATAGATCCATGAATATAGTTGCGATCTGGGAAACCTATTTATGTAACACTTAGTAGAATTTCTAGCACCTTCATCTTCGTAAATTGTTGACCCGCCGTACCATACATGGCGGCTTATATAAAATTCTTATAACCCGCCAGCTTCTGGCCGGCTTAAAACCTGAGAATCGGCTCTGCACTGCAATAATGTATTTACTGTATCTATTTCCTGCTCACAGCTTTGTTACCTTCGTCTCACCATGTCTAAGACACCTGTAACTTGCGATTGGATCCCCTCCCAAGTTACTGAAGAAACCCTCAACGAATATGTGTCCATTGGTGTTTTACCTGCCAAAGAAGTTACTCATTGGCGGGTTCCTGGTCCTGAATGCCCTCCTGAACCTCAAGAAGGTGAAGTCATAGTTTTCACAGATCATCTGCTCCGCGGCTTTTCTCCGCCCGGATCAAAATTCTTTCGAGATGTTCTACACTTTTATAACCTTCACCCTCAA
>NW_021198862.1:0-891 GCF_002162155.2 Triticum dicoccoides
CTGTTAATGTTGCTGATTTGTTCTTTCGTGAAATTATTCGCTTGCATGGTGTGCCAAATACTATTGTTTCAGATCGTGATACTAAATTTCTTAGCCACTTTTGGAGATGTTTATGGGCTAAGTTGGGGACTAAACTGCTTTTTAGTACTACTTGTCACCCCCAAACTGATGGACAAACTGAAGTAGTCAATAGAACGTTGTCTACTATGCTTAGGGCTGTTTTGAAGAATAATAAGAAAATGTGGGAGGAATGCTTGCCTCATATTGAATTTGCTTATAATCGTTCATTGCATTCTACTATTAAGATGTGCCCTTTTGAATCTGTGTATGGTTTCCTACCTCATGCACCTATTGATTTGTTGCCTCTTCCATCTTCGGAGAAGGTTAATTTTGATGCGAAACAACGTGCTGAATTGATTTTAAAATGCATGAGTTAACTAAGGAAAACATTGAGCGCATGAATGCTAAATATAAACTTGCTGGAGATAAGGGTAGAAAACATGTTGTGTTTGCACCTGGAGATCTTGTTTGGTTACATTTGCGTAAGGATAGATTTCCTGATTTGCGCAAATCAAAGTTAATGCCACGTGCTGATGGTCCCTTTAAGGTGTTAGAGAAAATAAATGATAATGCATATAAACTTGAGCTGCCTGCAGATTTTGGGGTTAGTCCCACTTTTAACATTGCAGATTTGAAGCCTTATTTGGGTGAGGAAGATGAACTTCCGTCGAGGACGACTTCATTTCAAGAAGGGGAGGATGATGAGGACATCAATACAATTGTTACACCCACAGCCCCTGCTGCTATACATACTGGACCAATTACTAGAGCTCGTGCACGCCAACTAAATTACCAGGTACTTTCGTTTCTTGGTAATGATTTTAATGTTCA
>NW_021198863.1:0-2871 GCF_002162155.2 Triticum dicoccoides
GGGGCCGCGGCATTTGAAATGCTGCTTTTAGTTTTTTAAGTGGACGCGGACAGGATGGGGCAAATGGATGCGGCCGCGCGCTGGGCGCACGGCCACCGCATCCCAGGACACGCCCGGACACGGCCCCAAACCCCTACCCAAACGGACAGAATCCGGACAAAACGGACGTCCGTTTGGGGTCGCGCGGTGGAGTTGGCCTCACGCCAAGTTTCTATCACATGCATGCATGTATACAAGTTATCTGGCACTGTCTGTCGCCTACTAATAAAGAGCTCGCTCTCTTACACATAACACATAGATTCTCTTTCACATGCGCTCTCTCTCGTCTCACCTCTTCAAAAAAGTAGAGTTGTAGCCTCCTCTCACTCAAAAATGTACTAGTACTCTATTAAAAAGAAGAAGTGTACTCCCCCGCTGTTCTCTCACAGGTTGGATTAGGACACGGCTGTAGAAATGGAACTTCTTTTCGAAAAAAAAAAGATTACCTCGGTCTCTACATCAAACGATGCTCACATCCATTTTATTAAATAATATAACAAAGTATGAAGTTCCCCGCAAAAAAAACAAAGTATGAAGTTCATCTCAGGTACGCAAGCAAAAGCAAAACATAAGACAAAATGCCACAACCGGCCAAAATGGGACACGATAACTAAACACCTATCATATTATTGGACCGCCATCCAAACCGGTTATATGTAGCCTGTGCTACCGTCTTGCAACGGTTGCACCCATAGGCCATAAGCTCCCTGACTTCCGCACGACTGAGTAATGACCACGTACGGATCCATCCAGACGCCAGGAAGATAACGTGCAAAAAGTTTGTGATATTGGTTTGGTTAAAAACAATGGCATTCCGACTATTCCAAATAGCCCAAAGTAATACACAAACTCCCACGCGAATGCATGCCGCTGTATTAGGCTTCACCCCATTTAAACAGTTAGCGAACAAATTGGAGATGCTACTAGACGGAAAAATATTAAAGGACACATGTATTGTTCGCCATAATAACCTGGCTAGTGCGCATTTGAGAAAAAGATGTTGAATCGTTTCCTCCTGATCACAAAAACAACATCGTTTACTAACGTCCCGCCTACGTTTCGACAAGTTGTCCTTGGTCAAAATCACTCCCTTATGAATATACCACATAAAGACCTCTTAATTTTTTCAAATATGAATCGACCTAGGGACTGGTCCAATATTAATCAAGTCGACATACATAGATTTGACTCAGAATACGTCTCAAACCAAAATTTTCCATCGGAATGTATATGTCACATTTCATAGGTTGACCTCCATCAAGCTACGCACTAAATGTAGCTATCTATTTCATCGTTCACCCACTAGTACCCATTTGTACTTAATGTTTAAGCGAACAAAACCTAGTATTGTACTCACAAAGGAGTCTTTACGCTGTACAATATTATAAAGCGTTGGATACTGCAAGGCTAGGGGCGTCTCCCCCAGCCAGGTATCGTCCCAGAATCTAGTAGTGCGTCCATCACCAATGATAAATTTCCTCTTGTTAAAGAAAGTGACCTTTGTCTTCATCAACCCCTTTCAAAAAGTAGAATCATGGAGGCAATATCGACACCTCCCTCCCCTCCCTCTCGTGTCGCCCCGCGCGCGATCGAGAGGGATCCCTAGCTGCCGCGGGGCCTCCCCCTACTACTCTCCCCCTCCCTCACCGCCGCCCGAGGGCGCGGTCGGGCGAAGCCCGGTCGTCGCCGGCAACGGCGGGAATCTTTAGTCTCCTCGCCTGGAGGCCTCGGCGCGGGCTGCGAGGTGCTGCGACGCGGGGCGGCGGGGACGCGGTGCTTGGTGGCGGGCGTGGCGGCGCGGCGGCACATCGGCGCAGAGGTGCTGCGACTGTGCGGGATGGCGGCGTGATAGGCGGCGCGGTGGTGGTGCATGCGAGCTGGCCGTGGATGGCGTGGGCGGCTTTGGCGGTGGCGCTCAAATCCGGTCGGCGAGCGGTGCGGGTCGCGGGTGAAGTTGGTTTGATCTGAATAAATTTCTATATCGTACCGAGCAATTCTATAGTTGACGGAAAAGATATCAAGTTGCTTTACCATTGGTGTTCTACTATCCACAGTAGTACCATATATTTGTAGCATGTGGATTGCTCATATGCTTAGGCAATTGTGGGCAAACAAGTACGTAACAATACATTTGTAGTAGTATATATGGGATAACTTCATATAGTGGATATATGAATCAAGGGAGCAATATTCACATTCTTTGCTTGGTCAAAGACCTATGGATGCAGTTTAGTTTTCAACTTTCGTGTTCGCTGGGAAAGACAAAGTGATGAAGGTTTGACACTACACTATTCTGTACCATCATCCTCTCAAGTGTGACCACCCGCTTACAACATCCTTAAAATTTGTTTAGATACCGACACTGTACTCCAATGCCAGGGCTCTTAATTACCAAAAGAATGCACCGAAATTTAACGCAGTCCCGGGTCTGTATCTGCACCTTGAGGAGCAGAGAACTGCACCGAAGTTGCTGCAAAGCTTCCTAATAACTATGGCGGCAGGCTGATGTGCAGTGGTGACTTCACTACTAAGGATGGATGGTGATGATGATTGGCGAGGACCATTGGGGAAGTAGATTCTTGGTTGAGTTTTAAAGCCCGAGACAACAATAAGCTAAGTTGAACTAAGGGGCTGAGTAGTTCAGGACAGGGAACCAAAAGACGTCAGAAAACCAGCAACATGAGCAAGCTGCACATTGCACACTGTTCCAACACACTAACCTCCATTATCCATCAATTTTTTGGGGTAAGTGCTAGCTATTCATTTTACTGTTCTTTTTCGTCACATTCTTGTCAGTCAAAACTGCTACGGTAAGCTGCAAAATTTGCTGTG
>NW_021198864.1:0-1842 GCF_002162155.2 Triticum dicoccoides
AATTAACTAAATATCACTCTCCAAATAAAAATGACAGCAGTTCTCGTGAGCACTAAAGTATCTGTTTTTTACAGCAAGTTCAACAAGACTTTCCCCAAGTCTTCCCAACGGTTCTACTTGGCACAAACACTAATTAAAACACAAAACCACATCCAAACAGAAGGTAGATGGGTTATTTATTCCCTAACAGAATAAAAACACAAAAAACTAAAAATAAAATTGGGTTGCCTCCCAAGAAGCGCTTTTCTTTAAAGCCTTATAGCTAGGCATAAAAGCGAGGATAGATCTAGGTTGTGCCGTAGTAATAAGATAGATCGGTGAAACTCATTTAATATTCTCTACGTTCGGCAGCAAGTTTTCTTTGAGGCAAGCAAAAGTAATCAAAAGGGCTAAATTTAATAGGACAGAAGTCCCCAAGATCAATTTTAGGAGGTATAGGTTCATCTTTCGGCCCTTCGTATTGTACAACCAATTCATCATTATAAGCATTCTTTTGACAGAACCTTGTGAGCCTAGACTCAAGAGAGCATCCTAGCTCATTATTTCGAATAGCCAAATCATCATTAAGTTCAGAGATTCTATCAATTAAAATATCGATTGGCACCTTTTTCTAAGGTTTTCATTAAAAGGAACATAGTCAAGAGATTGAAAGCGCATAATTTCTTCTTGATCGAAGAGGATAGATTCTATGGGAGGACGTCCAGCGTCCACCCTATAGTGCGCAAAGATTTCTTTGGCTTCTTTTATTTTAAATCTGAATTCATGAGCCAAAAAGATAGTAGCGGCACGCTTAATAGAGGAATGCTCGATATTAGAAAATTCTAGGAAAACTCTTTGTATAGATGGGTGCATATGCATAAATTGCCTTTCAAGTTCAACGATAAGCATAGCAATAGCGTCCGCAAGACTACTAGTTCTATGGAGAATAGAACCGCCCATAGAGGTAAAAGCACCGGCACAAGTAAATAAATCTTGAATAACTCCTTTTCCAATAATATTATCACTACCGATTCAAAATCTTTTTGTATGGTAGGTAGGGGGTTCTTCAGCAGGAGCATCAGAATTTTCCATGACATTGTTATCGCCCATATTGGCGATAACTTCCCCAATTTTAGACATAACAACAAGCAAGCAAACTAGCACATGAGCAAACAAGAGCAAACGGGCAAAAGAGGCAAATAGAGAGGGAGGATAGAGAGAGAGGACGAATAAAACGGCAAGGGTGAAGTGGGGGAGAGGAAAACGAGAGGCAAATGGCAAATAATGTAATGCGAGAGATAGGGACTGTGATGGGTACTTGGTATGTTGACTTTTTGCATAGACTCCCCGGCAACGGCGCCAGAAATTCTTCTTGCTACCTCTTGAGCTTGCGTTGGATTTCCCCAAAGAGGAAAGGATGATGCAGCAGAGTAGCGTAAGTATTTCCCTCAGTTTTTGAGAACCAAGGTATCAATCCAGTAGGAGGCCACGCTCAAGTCCCTCGTACCTGCACAAAACGATAGCTACTCGCAACCAACGCGATTAGGGGTTGTCAATCCCTTCACGGTCACTTACGAGAGTGAGATCTAATAGATATAATATTTTTGGTATTTTTGGTATAAAGATGCAAAGTGAAAAGAAAAAGGCAAAGTAAAAAAGCAAAACAAGATTAAAGTGATGGAGATTGATATGAAGAGAATAGACCCGGGGGCCATAGGTTTCACTAGTGGCTTCTCTCAAGAGCATAAGTCTTCTACGGTGGCTGAACAAATTACTGTTGAGCAATTGACAGAATTTAGCATAGTTATGAGAATATCTAGGCATGATCATGTATATAGGCATCACGTCCGTGACAAGTAGACC
>NW_021198865.1:0-1842 GCF_002162155.2 Triticum dicoccoides
AATTAACTAAATATCACTCTCCAAATAAAAATGACAGCAGTTCTCGTGAGCACTAAAGTATCTGTTTTTTACAGCAAGTTCAACAAGACTTTCCCCAAGTCTTCCCAACGGTTCTACTTGGCACAAACACTAATTAAAACACAAAACCACATCCAAACAGAAGGTAGATGGGTTATTTATTCCCTAACAGAATAAAAACACAAAAAACTAAAAATAAAATTGGGTTGCCTCCCAAGAAGCGCTTTTCTTTAAAGCCTTATAGCTAGGCATAAAAGCGAGGATAGATCTAGGTTGTGCCGTAGTAATAAGATAGATCGGTGAAACTCATTTAATATTCTCTACGTTCGGCAGCAAGTTTTCTTTGAGGCAAGCAAAAGTAATCAAAAGGGCTAAATTTAATAGGACAGAAGTCCCCAAGATCAATTTTAGGAGGTATAGGTTCATCTTTCGGCCCTTCGTATTGTACAACCAATTCATCATTATAAGCATTCTTTTGACAGAACCTTGTGAGCCTAGACTCAAGAGAGCATCCTAGCTCATTATTTCGAATAGCCAAATCATCATTAAGTTCAGAGATTCTATCAATTAAAATATCGATTGGCACCTTTTTCTAAGGTTTTCATTAAAAGGAACATAGTCAAGAGATTGAAAGCGCATAATTTCTTCTTGATCGAAGAGGATAGATTCTATGGGAGGACGTCCAGCGTCCACCCTATAGTGCGCAAAGATTTCTTTGGCTTCTTTTATTTTAAATCTGAATTCATGAGCCAAAAAGATAGTAGCGGCACGCTTAATAGAGGAATGCTCGATATTAGAAAATTCTAGGAAAACTCTTTGTATAGATGGGTGCATATGCATAAATTGCCTTTCAAGTTCAACGATAAGCATAGCAATAGCGTCCGCAAGACTACTAGTTCTATGGAGAATAGAACCGCCCATAGAGGTAAAAGCACCGGCACAAGTAAATAAATCTTGAATAACTCCTTTTCCAATAATATTATCACTACCGATTCAAAATCTTTTTGTATGGTAGGTAGGGGGTTCTTCAGCAGGAGCATCAGAATTTTCCATGACATTGTTATCGCCCATATTGGCGATAACTTCCCCAATTTTAGACATAACAACAAGCAAGCAAACTAGCACATGAGCAAACAAGAGCAAACGGGCAAAAGAGGCAAATAGAGAGGGAGGATAGAGAGAGAGGACGAATAAAACGGCAAGGGTGAAGTGGGGGAGAGGAAAACGAGAGGCAAATGGCAAATAATGTAATGCGAAAGATAGGGACTGTGATGGGTACTTGGTATGTTGACTTTTTGCGTAGACTCCCCGGCAACGGCGCCAGAAATTCTTCTTGCTACCTCTTGAGCTTGCGTTGGATTTCCCCAAAGAGGAAAGGATGATGCAGCAGAGTAGCGTAAGTATTTCCCTCAGTTTTTGAGAACCAAGGTATCAATCCAGTAGGAGGCCACGCTCAAGTCCCTCGTACCTGCACAAAACGATAGCTACTCGCAACCAACGCGATTAGGGGTTGTCAATCCCTTCACGGTCACTTACGAGAGTGAGATCTAATAGATATAATATTTTTGGTATTTTTGGTATAAAGATGCAAAGTGAAAAGAAAAAGGCAAAGTAAAAAAGCAAAACAAGATTAAAGTGATGGAGATTGATATGAAGAGAATAGACCCGGGGGCCATAGGTTTCACTAGTGGCTTCTCTCAAGAGCATAAGTCTTCTACGGTGGCTGAACAAATTACTGTTGAGCAATTGACAGAATTTAGCATAGTTATGAGAATATCTAGGCATGATCATGTATATAGGCATCACGTCCGTGACAAGTAGACC
>NW_021198866.1:0-1303 GCF_002162155.2 Triticum dicoccoides
CAAGCTGGATGAGACTTTCGAATTCGATACAGTAAGTCACAACGACAAGTCTGTTTTCGTAATTAAGCATGACTTATATATGCTTCATTTGCCTGACTTATAATTTTTAATTTTCAGAATTCTACTGGCGCATCCCATGCCATGCAAGAATTTTTGTCTTGGATAAGATAGGCTTCAAAGATATGGAAACTATGGAGGTAAAGAGAGCTTACCTGAAAACTGAGCATGATGGTTATACTTTGAACGTCAAAGTATACAATGCACACACGTACACCTATTTTGAATGCAAAACTTGGCAAGCACTATGCAAGGCTTATGCATTTGAGCCTGGTATGGTTACCACCTTTGATATTCGTCCGGAAGATGATATTGAAGGTAATAAAGACATATGGGTCGATGTGCAGACGCCTCCAGTTCTACCATTATGTGAGTTCTTCTCAAATATATTTTTGTTTTTGATATTGCTTATTTCAAAAATAAATGACAACTAATTTCTATTGACAGCTTATCTCCATTCAACCAAACATGTCCGGCGCTTGGTAGACAGGACCTTCTACTGTCCCGGAGCTGAACTAAACTGCGAGGAGATAAGTCATTATGTTTCATGGCTTGAGGATCTTCACACTGTCAAGACAATTTTTTTTCCTGCACTTGGAAATGTTAGTACTCAAAACGTGCGACCAATAGTGATGGTATTGAACTGCGGTCACATCTATTTAGGAATGATGGTAAGATATTTACTATTTGTCCTCAGTGCATATTTTGCATACATATTTTTTTTGCTCAACTTTCATTGCTAAGTATATTAATTAAGTACTATACGATGTTCTTCAACAGTGACTCCCGATGACAGTTGTGCTTTAGGGGATCGAGACTAAAGGTCAGATGTCAATTGTTAGCTTAAGGCCAAGATATCCTGCTTTGCACATGAATGCATTCAGGATTTCTAGAAGCGATGAATGCTTAATAGTGAAAGATTGGAGGAAAATTGTTAATGATCGCAGAGAAGTACTAGGGGGCAGCAATGAGAAGCGCAGCCCACGATTAGGAGACAGGTTCATTGGCATGCTCCAGTATGATCAATCAGGAGAGCTATACGTGAAAGATTGGAGGAAAATTGTTCTATGCTATTTTACCAGAGAGAGAGAGAGAGTAGCTAGCAGGAGTGATTTAGCTAGTTCTTCATGCTGCTCATAATTAGTACTTGTTCTTTCATGTCCGTGTTCTTCGTTCTGAACTTAAGTGATTTGCTTTTGTGGTGTTATATATGAACGCTTATAATATCATGACAATCATGTTGAAC
>NW_021198867.1:0-2282 GCF_002162155.2 Triticum dicoccoides
CTACAGCCCGGGCCCACTTGCTGATGACCGACACGTTCGAAGCTGGGTCATGGATGCCTGTCCCTGTAAGTCTGTGCCACTTTGGGTTTACGACTAGTCATGTCAGCCCGGGCTCCTTATCATATGGATGCTAGCGACACTATCATATATGTGAGCCGAAAGGCGCAAACGGTCCCGGGCAAAGGTAAGGCGACACCCGTGGGGATACCGTGCGTGAGGCCGCAAAGTGATATGAGGTGTTACCGGCTAGATCGATGTGACATTGAGTCAGGGTCCTGACACATGAGTAGCAAAAGATTCACAAAAGGAGGCTACTATCTCAGAGTCTAGTCCATATTTAGTGCTAAACTTTTGAAAAGCATCGATATTCATAAAAGATTTAACACAATCATACTTGAGCTTAATACCTGACTCTTTACCTATATCGAGTTCCCAATCCTCTTGTGTTTAATTCTTTCTAAAAGATCCCGCCGGAATTCAATAGTCTTCTTCATAAAGGAACCAGTACAAGAAGTATCGCGCATGGATCAATCATTATGAGAAAGCTGAGCATAAAAGTTCCGAATAATAATTTCTCTTGAAAGCTCATGATTGGGGCATGAATATAACATTGACTTAAGCCTCCCCAGAGATAGAGAGATATTTTCTCCTTCACGAGGACAAATATTATATATATAATTCCGATCACGATGAACTAGATGCATAGGATAATTTTTTTGATGGAATTCCAATTTCAACCGATTCCAATTCCAGGATCCAATATCATCGCATAGCCTATACCATGTCAATGCTTTTCCCTTCAAAGATAAAGGGAAAACCTTCTTCTTAGTTTCATCTCCGGGTAAATCTACAAGCTCAAATAATCCACAAATTTCTTCAGCATATATCAAGTGCATATCAGGATGTCCGGTTCCATCTCCTACATAAGGATTAGCTAGCAGTTGTTCTATCATACCCGAAGGAATTTCATATTCAATATGTTCAATAGGTTGAGTAGGTTTAGGGGTAACTAAATGTGGTTCTGGTCGAGGTGAAGATACCCCGAACAAACCCCTCAACGGATTGTTCTCCATAGTAAGAAATGACACTAAATTTTAGCATGTTGTAATAATTTTTCCTTACCGATTTCCACTTACCAACAGCGCTTCACTCCCCGGCAATAGCGCCAGAAAAGAGCCTTGATGACCCACAAGTATAGGGGATCAATCATAGTCCTTTCGATAAGTAAGAGTGTCGAACCCAACGAGGAGCAGAAGGAAATGACAAGCGACTTTCAGCAAGGTGATGTCTGCAAGCACTAAAATTATAAGTAACGAGTAGTTTGATAGCAAGATAATTTGTAACATGCAAGTAACGTTAACGGTAACAAAAGTGCAGCAAGGTAGCCCAATCCTTTTGAGGCAAAAGACAGGCCAAAACGGTCTCTTATTATAAGCAAAGTGTTCTTGAGGGCACACGGGAATTTCATCTAGTCACTTTCATCATGTTGGTTTGATTTGTGTCTGCTACTTTGATAATTTAATATGTGGGTGGACCGGTGCTTAGGTGCTGTTCTTACTTGCACAAGCCTCCTACTTATGATTAACCCCCTCGCAAGCATCCGCAACTACGAGAAAAGTATTAAGAATAAATTCTAACCATAGCATTAAACTTTTGGATCCAAATCAGCCCCTTACGGAATAACGTATAAACTAGGGTTTAAGCTTCTGTCACTCTCGCAACCCATCATCTAATAATTACTCCACAATGCATTCCCTTAGGACCAAATATGGTGAAGTGTCATGCAGTCAACATTCACATGACACCACTAAGGGAATCACAACATATATACCATCAAAATATCGAACACATATAAAGTTCACATGATTACTTGCAACAAGATTTATCCCTTGACCTCAAGAATGAAAGTAACTACTCACAAATGATAATCATGCTCAAGATCAGAGGGGTATTAAATAGCATAATGGATCTGAACATATAATCTTCCACCAAATAAACCATATAGTAATCAACTACAAGATGTAATCAACACTACTAGTCACCCACAAGCACCAATCTATATTTCCGGTACAAAGATTGAACATAAGAGATGAACTAGGGTTTGAGAGGAGAGGGTGCTTTTGAAGATGTTGATGGAGATTGTCCTCCCCAAGATGGGAGAGTTGTTGGTGATGATGATGACGATGATTTCCCCCTCCGGGAGGGAAGTTCCCCCGGCGGAATCACTTCGCCGGATGGCAAAAGTGCTCCTACCCAAGTTCCGACTCGAGACGGGGGTGCTT
>NW_021198868.1:0-973 GCF_002162155.2 Triticum dicoccoides
GTTCAAGCTAACAAGAGGTGGGGTAAAGGTGGACCAGCAATACGGAATGACAATGGTGGATTTCAACAATCTTGGTTACCTTGACGAACCATTCGTCCTAGCGAAAGATGTCGCTCAGGTTTTCTATGTGAAGGACATGAGTAGCAAACCGAGGAAACGGAAAGATAAGAAAACGATCAGTACATCATGCGATGATCCAAAGCGCCACATTGTTCTTTCAGGGAAAAGAAACATCGTGGGAGTGGAGGACAAGACAGACATGTCAGAAGATTATAATATGTTTGCTGAAATTCCGCCCTTCAAAGTGAACACCGACCCAAACATTAAGTTAAATGATGAGGATGCTCCATGGATACGGCACAATCGTAAGCAAGCAGGGACACAAGGGAAGAAATGATGTGTAATAATTTATTGTACCAAACTTTGTTGAATGGATCATGTGAATTATATTACCCGTGATGTAGTACATGACGCTCTGCAGAGTCCGGCCGTACCACCATAGCCGACGACCGGCCTCTGGTATATTATTTTGAATTGAATTAGTTTTATTTTTCTGAATTTTTTGATATATTATTTGTATTTTTAACATTTTGAATTGAATTAGTTTTATTTTTCTGAATTTTTTGATATATTATTTGTATTTTTAACATTTTGAATTGAATTAGTTTTTTTTTCTAAATTTTTTGATATATTATTTGTATTTTTAACATATTGAATTGAATTAGTTCTATTTTCTTAATTTTTTGATATATTATTTGTATTTTTAACATATTGAATTGAATTAGTTTTATTTTTCTTAATTTTTTGATATATTATTTGTATTTTTAGAATTTTGAATTGAATTAGTTTTATTTTTCTGAATTTTTTGATATATTATTTGTATTTTTAAGATTTTGAAAAAGAAAAAGTATTTGGAAAATACCTTTAGTCGCGGTTGGCCTGCCCAACCGCGACTAAAGGTGGTTGCGCGCGG
>NW_021198869.1:0-1350 GCF_002162155.2 Triticum dicoccoides
GCAATACTTAGGAAAGTGAGTGAATACACAACATTAGTACAATAGACATTGTCCAGCCATTACTGAATTTGGTGGAGAAAGGCTGTTGAGTTTATGGTTAGGGTGCAGGGTTGCAGGGTACCCGTTAGTGTAATAATTGTTCGTGACCTGGGTCATATGCCTGCTCCTAGTAAGTAGAAGTTACTCACCCAACCTGCACTATATATGGATCCTTCATCAACGTAGTGCATGGTATCCAGTTCGTCGGATGGTGAAGGTTGTTGCTCCAGTTTTTCCTACTTGGTTCTTGCTTGCTATGCATGTACAATCCTGTATTCCAATTTCCAATAGCAGATTCGCTGCTTCTCAGCCTGGTTGATTGGTTGGTATTCTCAAACAGAACAGAAGCTCTCATGCAGGCCAGCCCGAGATTAGGAATTTTGCTACAAAAACATGTCCGTTCTGGAGATGCTAGAGGAGCCAATGAACTGCTGAGAGCGATAGATAGATAGATAGATAGATAGATAGATAGAGAGAGAGAGAGAGAGAAATTTCATCGACTCGAGGGGCAATTGCCTTATTAGCGAATTTGCTTGTGATTACCACATCTGAGAATAAAGGCGTGACCCTATAGCCTCTTCTCTCCCTTTGCTAGAGGTGTGCTGCTCTAGTCTCCTTGATTTAACTTCCTTTGCTAGGGTAGTAAATTGATGGAGCTCGTGAAATCGTGAATGATGTGGAAGTTATAACACACATATATAGCTAGCGTTTGTCCTTTTGAGCAGACAATTTGTTTAGTATGCACGTTAGAGCATCTCCAACAGATGCCCAAAAACGGCTCCGCGTGCTAAAATTCGGGATTTTTTGGGCGCCAGACAGCTCCAGCGGAAGCTGTAAAATAGTGCGCGTGCAAAAAAGTGTTAGCCGGACGCTGAAAAACGCTATCGCGTGCTGTAAATTTGAGGCGCCGGTTTACGCGCGCTTCATAATTTACACTGCGCCATTCCCCCGTCATCCAGGTCCAGCATCTCGGCGCCGTCCCCGCCTCATCTATTTGTGGCCGTAGGCAGCACTACCGCCGCGCCGTTGCAGGTGGCCCGACGCCCGCCCATCCCGTCGCTAATCCCTAGCACCACCCTCGTTGTTGCCCTGGCCGCCGTGCATGGAGAAGACGACCCCCGCGAGAGGATAATGTCGATTGGGCGAGGACTAATCGTAGCCACGAATCGCTTTGCGATCGCAAGGCCCGCGCGTGACCGGACCAAACTCCGGCCGGTCCGCCGGGTGGAAACGTTTCCCTATGGAAAATTAGGTCGGAGATTTTGTTGACCTTGCACCTCCTTCGTTTTCGTTTCTGTTTATATACATGGG
>NW_021198870.1:0-1977 GCF_002162155.2 Triticum dicoccoides
ACTCTTGGGAAAAATGTTCCAACCATCATATCTGATCGAGATTCAGATCCGATCGGTGTTAGGATACCTCAGACTCAGGATGCCTGAAAAAGGTGCAAAATAAATTGACGAGATGACCTTGTAAGATTCTCGGGAAATGCACTATGGGAATGAGTATCGACACAAGGGTTCATCATTTAAACCAAAGAGAGGTTGACGGGGTAGATGATGGAGTCAGCGACAACCCTCGAGATTTCCAAAAAGGTGGACTTCCACAACTATGTGAACAAGGAGATAACATTTGTCAGATCAAATGATATAATGATGTATGCTCGAGGAAAACATACACAATTAACATTGGTTGAAAGGTGCGCCCGAAATATGGGCTGGGTAGCACGATCAATGTTAGAATGGTGATTCGATAACCAATGGTCTAAGAATGAAATATCGACCATTAACTTCAAAGCAATAGGGCTGCTAGAAGTTTTGAATTCACGCATCATAGTTCATTTGTCGGTTTTCCAGTTAGAAACAACACGAGGACCAAGAGATGAATGTAGATGGCGGGATGTATAACTTGTAGCAAGAATTATTAAGAGGTGGTGATATTCCCACAACATTCTTGATATATAAGATGGTATTACTTCAAGGTAGGACATAAGACAAGCTGGGTAGCCAGGAACTCAAGGTACAGCCACAACACAAACAAGTTTGTGTTGGTAAGAAGGCAAGGAAATAGTCGATGACAGCACAATTTACCAAGGGACAAGGATGGTATTTCCCATGAAGAATTCAATAGATATCTTCGAAGAGCATCAAAATGTTGATGTTGATCATGACACATTTGTCAAGAGAATTCATGAAGATGTAATCCATCAGCGACGACATCAAGTCAAAGGAATGATGAAGCAAGAGGTTATTGGAACCACAGTTACGACACAAACTCGAACTCAAGCTTGTTGTTTAAGGTGAAAGGGTATGACGAGGAAAATCGACGTAAGCTTAGCTATCATCGCAAATTGGTGCTCCGAGAATAAGGACCAGGTAGCACAGTTTGAAATCATCAAGATAATGATATAGCCAAACAGGCTAGGAATGGCGTGATCGGGTACAAACTCGTACTTATAGAAGCTTACTGGAGGGTTGTTGAACCGTAGAGCGGACTTGGTTCAGTTATCGGTGTCTTTGAGTGTTTAATAACTCAGAGCCCGCGAAAAATTAGAATCAGTGGGAAGGTAGCACTTGATGAAGAACTCCTAAGGAGTTATGCAGTTCCATGATAATCTCGAGATACCAGGTGGTAATACTCGACGACAGATCAAACTAGAAGTTGAACTGGGGTATTGCTCTATAGAAGACAAGTGCTTAAACTTGCACAGGACATGATATTTAAAGGAGAACATGGTCAGAACCATGATTGCAAAAAGGCCAGATCTCAGATATAAGATGAACTTATACCAAGGGAATAATTGATTTTAAAAGAAGCTTCGATGAGAAGATGTACATCGTGTCTATGGGCATGAATGCAAAGTTCAAGGTCGACTCCCACTTCTCCAATGCACAACCTTTCATTCACTTCTCGCGCTCAATGAAGTTGTAGTTTTGAAATTTTATCTGGCAAAATACCAGAAGAGTACGACTCGTGAAAACTTTCGAGTTCACACCCATTAAGTAAGGCATAGGTTCAACCCATCGGGGCATCTTATAATCATATACCAGAATCTTTAGAAGTAATTAACTCAAGCTCGAAGACAGAGCATGGTTAAGAAAGCAGAGGATACAATTTACCAAAGGCATTATGTATCAGAGGAAAGGCTCACAAGGTTATTGAATATGAAGGGCGTTGTCAGATAAAATCCAACAAAGGATCTGGTGGTCCACAAGGGATCTGACGTGAGCATCGGTACTCAACTAGAGGAAGAAGATTGCAAGGAGATCAGATTATAGAAACAACTGACTAACTCAATTGTCAAATGCAAAGGAATTATGATTTCCAAA
>NW_021198871.1:0-1320 GCF_002162155.2 Triticum dicoccoides
GGCCTGGGGCGTGAAGTTTTGTTTCTTTGTTAATTGTAGTGATTTTGCACTGTTTAAACACTGTTTAACACTGTAGCGACGAAGCAGGCCCGGGGCAGTGTTAGTCTGGCTCCGCCCCTGAGTCCTTCAATGGCACCCCTGGCACGACTGCATGCGCCGGCATAGCCATGGAGGGAGACTTATGGATGCAAGCGATCTGGAGATAGTCGAATAATTGTACATGAGCTGGGTCCGGCCCTTGCGGCCACGGCCGTTGTACGGGTAGTCATGTCGGCGCGCGCAATTTCGCACCACTGTGTATTCTGTTTTTCCCCCTTCTAATATATCGACACGCAAGGCTTTAGCGTCTTGCATGACTGGTACGTGAACGGTGTGATCTCCTTATCCCTTGACCATATCACCAACTACATATCATAGTTGCACTTCTCTTGTTATAGTTAACCCAAAGATCATATGCACTTGTCCATAAGTGTGACTGAAAAAGGATCGCACCTACCTAACATATCGTATCAATTTGCATTCATGTGGTTTATTCTCCTCCAAATTTTTTTATCATTTATACCACCAATTGTGTCCCACTACTCAGTTTTGTTATTAGAAGTTACAACTACTTAAAAATGCCATCGTTCTATGAGATCCTTACGAAAAAATGCCATTAGATATTTAAAAAATGCCATCGTTCTATTATGTGTTTGCTCAGAAATGCCATCAGACATCGTTATTGTCGGATGAAACCCGTTGACCATGTTATATGACAAAAATACCCCTAGATCCACATGCCAACTCTCTCTATCTCACAATGATAATTGTGGGGCCCACTTGCCAGGAGTAAGCAAGCGAATAATTTTACAAGAAGATAAGAACTCTGTTGGGATCAAGTGGAACCAACATTTTATTGTAGTGAGATAGAGGGAGAGTTGACATGTTGGTCCATAGGTATTTATGTCACTATAACATGGCAAACGTCATTTGAGCTGACAATAATGGTGTCTAGTGGCATTTTTGAGCATGCGCCTACCGAAGCGATGACATTTTTGAGCAGTTGAAATTTCTAGTGGCAAAACTGAGTACTGAAACACAAATAGTGGCATAAATGATAAACCCCTTTTTTAAACATTCTCCTCTAATTGTGACTCACTTACATGCTTCACTGTTGATACGTAGGTTGACAACCCCAAATGCTTGTTTGACCTGTTTAGATTTGATGTTTCGATGGATTGTATATAAAGTTATGAACAATATGTTTTCTCCTCTCCATTCCCTTCCCCACAATTACCTTATTCCGATAGTGCAATTATTGTAATGTCATACATCTAGCCA
>NW_021198872.1:0-1025 GCF_002162155.2 Triticum dicoccoides
CTAGAGCGTATCCCCAAAATGATAGCGGTAAATCGGTAAGAGACATCATAGACCGCACCATATCCAATAGAGTGCGATTACGACGTTCGGACACACCGTTTCGCTGAGGTGTTCCAGGCGGCGTGAGCTGTGAAACGATTCCACATTTCTTTAAGTGTGTACCAAATTCGTGACTTAAGTATTCTCCTCCACGATCTGATCGTAAGAATTTTATCTTTCGGTCACGTTGATTCTCCACCTCATTCTGAAATTCCTTGAACTTTTCAAAGGTCTCAGACTTGTGTTTCATTAAGTAGACATACCCATATCTACTCAAGTCATCTGTGAGAGTGAGAACATAACGATATCCTCCGCGAGCCTCAACGCTCATTGGACCGCACACATTGGTATGTATGATTTCCAACAAGTTGGTTGCTCGCTCCATTGTTCCAGAGAACGGAGTCTTGGTCATTTTACCTAAGAGGCATGGTTCGCACGTGTCAAACGATTCATAATCAAGAGACTCTAAAAGTCCATCGGCATTGAGCTTCTTCATGCGCTTGACACCAATGTGACCAAGGCGGTCGTGCCACAAGTATGTGGGACTATCGTTATCAAATTTAAATCTTTTGGCATCTACACTATGAACATGTGTAATATTACGCTCGAGATTCATTAAGAATAAACCATTGACCATCGGAGCATGACCATAAAACATATCTCTCATATAAATCGAACAACCATTATTCTCAGACTTAAATGAGTAGCCATCTCGTATTAAACGAGATCCAGATACAATGTTCATGCTCAAACTTGGCACTAAATAACAATTATTAAGGTTCAAAACTAATCCCGTAGGTAAATGTAGAGGCAGCGTGCCGACGGCGATCACATCGACTCTGGAACCATTCCCGACGCGCATCGTCACCTCGTCCTTCGCCAGTCTCCGTTTATTCCGCAGCTCCTGCTGTGAGTTACAAATATGAGCAACGGCACCGGTATCAAATACCCAGGAGTTACTACGAGTACTGGTAAGGTACACATCA
>NW_021198873.1:0-1439 GCF_002162155.2 Triticum dicoccoides
TGCATTAGAGTAGTGTAGCATGTTACTGCTTTCCGTTGATCCTATTCTGATGCATAGCCTGACATTGTTGCTACACCTGTTGATACCTTACCTGCAATCCTAAATGCTTAGTATAGGATGCTAGTTTATCATCATTGGCCCTACATTCTTGTCAGTCTGCCTTGCTATACTATTGGGCCGTGATCACTCGGGAGGTGATCACGGGTATATACTATACATACATACATACTATACAGATGGTGACTAAAGTCGGGTCAGCTCGAAGAGTACCCGCGAGTGATCCACGGATTGGGGGCTGAAAGGACCTTTGTCCCGACGGCCCTCTGTGTGGATCTTTGTGGCGGAGCGACAGGGCAGGTTGAGACCGCCTAGGAGAGAGGTGGGCCTGGCCCTGTTCGGCGTTCGCAGACACTTAACACGCTTAACGAGATCTTGGTATTTGATCTGAGTCTGGCTACGAGCCTATACGCACTAACCATCTACGTGGGAGTAGTTATGGGTATCCCGACGTCGTGGTATCAGCCGAAGCACTTCAGACGTCAGCGACGAAGCGGCGCGCGCCGAATTGGACTGGAACGCCACTAGGCTAGGTCTGCTTTCGGCCGCGTACGCAACGTGCAGGTGTGCTATGGGCGATGGGCCCAGACCCCTGTGCGCTTAGGTTTAGACCGGCGTGCTGGCCTCTCTGTTGAGCCTAGGTGGGGCTGTGACGTGTTGATCTTCCGAGGCCGGGCATGACCCAGGAAAGTGTGTCCGGCCAAATGGGATCGAGCGTGTTGGGTTATGTGGTGCACCCCTGCAGGGAAGTTAATCTATTCGAATAGCCGTGATCTTCGGTAACAGGACGACTTGGAGTTGTACCTTGACCTTATGACAACTAGAACCGGATACTTAATAAAACACACCCTTCCAAGTGCCAGATACAACCGGTGGTCGCTCTACCTCAGGGAAATGAGGAGAGGATAGCCGGGTAGGATTATGCTATGCGATGCTACTTGAAGATGTTACTTGGAGATGCTACTTGGAGGACTTCAATCTACTCTCTTATACATGATGCAAGGCGAAGGTGACCAGAAGCGTAGTCTTCGACAGGATTAGCTATCCCCCCTCTTATTCTGGCATTCTGCAGTTCAGCCCACTGATATGGCCTCCTTACACATATACCCATGCATATGTAGTGTAGTTCCTTGCTTGCGAGTACTTTGGATGAGTACTCACGGTTGCTTTCTCCCCCCTTTTCCCCCCTTTCCCTTCTTTCTGGTTGTCGCAACCAGATGCTGGAGTCCAGGAGCCAGACGCCACCGTCGACGACGACCCCTACTACACCGGAGGTGCCTACTACTACGTGCAGCCCGCTGACGACGACCAGGAGTAGTTTAGGAGGATCCCAGGCAGGAGGCCTGCGCCTCTTTCGATCTGTATCCCAGTTTGTGCTAGCC
>NW_021198874.1:0-766 GCF_002162155.2 Triticum dicoccoides
CGGAAGCGCACCCCAGGGTTCGTTAATCGTGTAAATCACTCCGGGAACCCAAAACAGTGAGTAATAGTACACGAAACGGGCCAGAATCGGCCAAAACTATGAGTGTTGATGACCGACACGTAAGCGCACCTTGGGGTTCCACAACTATGGAAATCGCTTTGGGGCCCAAAACCGGTGAGTAATAGTCCACGAAACGGGTCAGAATCGGCCAAAACCGCGAGTGTTGATGACCGAAACGTAAATGCACCCCAGGGTTCGTTAATCATGGAAATCACTACGGGACCCCAAAACAGTGAGTAATACTACACGAAATGTGCCAGAATCGGCAAAAACTGTGAGTGTTGATGACCGACACGTAAGCGCACGTTGGGGTTCAACAACTACGAAACCGGTTTGGGGCCCCAAAACGGTGAGTAATAGTCCATGAAACGGGTCAGAATCGACCAAAACCGCGAGTGTTTATCACCAAATCGTAAACGCACCCCAGGGTTCGTTAATCGTGGAAACCTCTCCGGGACCCCAAAACAGTGAGTAATAATCCACGAAATGGGCCAGAATTGGTCAAATCTGTGAGTGTTGATGACCGACACGTAAGCGCGCCTCGGGGTTCAACAACTATGGAAATTCGTTTGGGGCCCAAAAATGGTGAGTAATAGTCCACGAAACGGGTTAGAATCGGCCAAAACCGCTAGTGTTGATGACCAAAACATAAACGCACACCAGGGTTCGTTAATCGTGGAAATCACTCCGGGACCCCAAAACAGTA
>NW_021198875.1:0-954 GCF_002162155.2 Triticum dicoccoides
ACTATGAGTGTTGATGACCGACACGTAAGCGCACCTTGGGGTTCCACAACTATGGAAATCGCTTTGGGGCCCAAAACCGGTGAGTAATAGTCCACGAAACGGGTCAGAATCGGCCAAAACCGCGAGTGTTGATGACCGAAACGTAAATGCACCCCAGGGTTCGTTAATCATGGAAATCACTACGGGACCCCAAAACAGTGAGTAATACTACACGAAATGTGCCAGAATCGGCAAAAACTGTGAGTGTTGATGACCGACACGTAAGCGCACGTTGGGGTTCAACAACTACGAAACCGGTTTGGGGCCCCAAAACGGTGAGTAATAGTCCATGAAACGGGTCAGAATCGACCAAAACCGCGAGTGTTCATGACCAAATCGTAAACGCACCCCAGGGTTCGTTAATCGTGGAAACCTCTCCGGGACCCCAAAATAGTGAGTAATAATCCATGAACTGGGCCAGAATTGGTCAAATCTGTGAGTGTTGATGACCGAAACGGAAGCGCACCCCAGGGTTCGTTAATCGTGTAAATCACTCCGGGAACCCAAAACAGTGAGTAATAGTACACGAAACGGGCCAGAATCGGCCAATACTATGAGTGTTGATGACCGACACGTAAGCGCACCTTGGGGTTCCACAACTATGGAAATCGCTTTGGGGCCCAAAACCGGTGAGTAATAGTCCACGAAACGGGTCAGAATCGGCCAAAACCGCGAGTGTTGATGACCGAAACGTAAATGCACCCCAGGGTTCGTTAATCATGGAAATCACTACGGGACCCCAAAACAGTGAGTAATACTACACGAAATGTGCCAGAATCGGCAAAAACTGTGAGTGTTGATGACCGACACGTAAGCGCACGTTGGGGTTCAACAACTACGAAACCGGTTTGGGGCCCCAAAACGGTGAGTAATAGTCCATGAAACGGGTCAGAATCGACCAAAACCGCGAGTGTT
>NW_021198876.1:0-1992 GCF_002162155.2 Triticum dicoccoides
GCAAATTCAACAAAGCAAATATAGAAAAGATTATGCAAGGCTCAGATTGGTTCGGATGGGATGAACTAACCCTAATTTTTTTTGGCTTTTTCGTGGACTATAGGTATGAAGAACAGACTCGATCTAAACTACGAAAAACTGTAAAATCTCACCGAGCAACCTGGAAATCTGATACCACTTGATAGAGGCAAAGGTGTCCCGTCTTTCGATGAGATGATGGATATCGCTTTGGTGGAAGTCGACTTTGACGATCCGACTACGAACGTGCGAGGACGTCGCGCCTTAGCAATCGCTAAACCAACTCCGAGAGGTTATTGACCACGCCGGAGCATGATCAACCTGACCACGAGGGTCTGTTTCCTGCGAGCAAACGAAGAACAAGCAAGAAACTAAGATTGCAATTTGGATATTGCGAATATAAGATGAAAGCTTTATTGATCAAGGTGGGGTTCTGTGACGCCTTTGTCTGGTCGTTGAACACAAACAAAGTACGCGAAGTTGCAGCTATGGCGAACTTTTAATCTAAACAAAACCCACAGTCTAAACGGTGCCCTAAGGGCTGTATATATGGAGGAAGAGAGGGGGAATTTCGTGGCCCTTGGTGGAGGGGTCCGAAATCAACCCTATCTCTTGTTTCCCCACACATACGGACTCTAAAAATAGCCTATACTTATGTATTTCGAAATTACATGGGCCTGGCCCAATAAAAAGGTGACGCAGCACCTATAATAGCCTCGGGACGAAATTTATGAAGTGGCATCTTGTATATTTCGTCCATGGCTTCATGCACCCATTATGGTGGCTTCAAAGTCCTGAAATCAACACTTGTAACTCTGTTCTTGTTCCCCTTGCGCATGGCATCATCTCCATGCTTGTTCTTGCTCCAATGTTCATCCTTCTCCAAGCTAGGCCCTTCATTTGTAAGCAAAACAAATGTATCCAATTTAGGCAGCATCATATTCTCATGAACATTAGGATCATTACCAAGAAACGAAAGTACCTGATAATTTAATTGGCGTGCGCGAGCTCTAGTAATTGGTCCCGTATATGTAGCAGTAGGGGATGTGGGTGTAACAATGGTATTGATGTCCTCATCACATCAAGTTCATCCGTGAGAACCGAGACATCTTTGCATGGAAACTGTAACGCCCCAAGACCGTTGCGCCAGGTGTCGTCTAGTTATTCGATGTTGTTGCCTTGTCATTCGCTTGCATGTTGCATCTTACCATGTCATCATGTGCATTGCATCATCATGTTTTCAAAACTGGCATCCGTCCGGGTTCCCCCAGTTCCGTCCGTTGTCCGTTCTGAGCCCAGACACACTTGCACGCGCCCGCGGCACGTCCAAAATATTATTTTATAAGTGGCTGGAAAATGTTCTCAGAATGGGTTGAAAGTTGGCGTGCGGTCTTATTTTAGTGTAGGAAGACCACCTGTGAAATTTCATCGCGTTCGGAGTCTGTTTGATAGCCCAACCGTTAACTATAGCGGCAGTATAGCTGATAGAGGCAAAGGTGTCCCGTCTTCCGATGAGATGATGGATATCGCTTTGGTGGAAGTCGACTTTGACGATCCGACTACGAACGTGCGAGGACGTCGCGCCTTAGCAATCGCTAAACCAACTCCGAGAGGTTATTGACCACGCCGGAGCACGATCAACCTGACCACGAGGGTCTGTTTCCTGCGAGCAAACGAAGAACAAGCAAGAAACTAAGATTGCAATCTGGATATTGCGAATATAAGATGAAAGCTTTATTGATCAAGGTGGGGTTCTGTGACGCCTTTGTCTGGTCGTTGAACACAAACGAAGTATGCGAAGTTGCAGCTATGGCGAACTTTTAATCTAAACAAAACCCAAAGTCTAAACGGTGCCCTAAGGGCTGTATATATGGAGGAAGAGAGGGGGAATTTCGTGGCCCTTGGTGGAGGGGTCCGAAATCAACCCTATCTCTTGTTTCCCCACACATACGGACTCTAAAAATAGCCTATACT
>NW_021198877.1:0-1127 GCF_002162155.2 Triticum dicoccoides
AATTTCTTCAAAATTTTGTCAAGGTATGTGCTTTGTGAAAGTCCAATTAAGCGTCTTGATCTGTCTCTATAGATCTTAATGCCTAATATGTAAGCAGCTTCACCGAGGTCTTTCATTGAAAAACTTTTATTCAAGTATCCCTTTATGCTATCCAGAAATTCTATATCATTTCCAATCAGTAATATGTCATCCACATATAATATCAGAAATGCTACAGAGCTCCCACTCACTTTCTTGTAAATACAGGCTTCTCCAAAAGTCTGTATAAAACCAAATGCTTTGATCACACTATCAAAACATTTATTCCAACTCCGAGAGGCTTGCACCAGTCCATAAATGGATCGCTGGAGCTTGCACACTTTGTTAGCTCCCTTTGGATCGACAAAACCTTCTGGTTGCATCATATACAACTCTTCTTCCAGAAATCCATTCAGGAATGCAGTTTTAACATCCATTTGCCAAATTTCATAATCATAAAATGCGGCAATTGCTAACATGATTCGGACGGACTTAAGCATCGCTACGGGTGAGAAGGTCTCATCGTAGTCAATTCCTTGAACTTGCCGAAAACCTTTTGCGACAAGTCGAGCTTTGTAGACAGTAACATTACCATCAGCGTCAGTCTTCTTCTTAAAGATCCATTTATTCTCAATCGCTTGCCGGTTGTTGGGCAAGTCAACCAAAGTCCATACTTTGTTCTCATACATGGATCCCATCTCAGATTTCATGGCTTCAAGCCACTTTGCGGAATCTGGGCTCACCATCGCTTCTTCATAGTTCGTAGGTTCATCATGATCTAGTAGCATGACTTCCAGAACAGGATTTCCGTACCACTCTGGTGCGGATCTTACTCTGGTTGATCTACGTGGTTCAGTAGTATCTTGATCTGAAGTTTCATGATCATTATCATTGGCTTCCTCACTAACCGGTGTAGGTGTCACTGAAACAGTTTTCTGTGATGAACTACTCTCCAGTAAGGGAGCAGGTACAGTTACCTCGTCAAGTTCTACTTTCCTCCCACTCACTTCTTTCGAGAGAAACTCCTTCTCTAGAAATGATCCATTCTTAGCAACGAATGTTTTGCCTTCGGATCTGTGATAGAAGGTGTACCCAACAGTTTCCTTTGG
>NW_021198878.1:0-685 GCF_002162155.2 Triticum dicoccoides
ACGAGCACGTGACACCATTCCACCCTGTCTTAGCGTAACGCGAGTCCAGGCGGACGTCGTCGCGGTAGCGATGACAGACGCCTAGACGAGCACATGACACCAGTGCCACCCTGTCTTAGCATAACGCGAGTCAAGGCGGACGTCATCGCGGTAGCGACGACGGACGCCGAGACAAGCACGTGACACCAGTGCCACCCTGTTTTAGCGTAACGTGAGTCGAGGCGGACGTCGTCACGGTAGCGACGACAGACGCCGAGACGAGCACGTGACACCAGTGCCACCCTGTCTTAGCGTAACGCGAGTCGAGGCGGACGTCGTCGCGGTAGCGACGATGGACGCCGAGATGAGCACGTGACACCAGTGCCACCCTGTCTTAGCGTAACGCGAGTCGAGGCGGACATTGTCGCGGTAGCGACGACGGACGCCAAGACGAGCACGTGACACCATTCCCACCCTGTCTTAGTGTAACGCAAGTCGAGGCGGACATCATCGCGGTAGCGACGACGGACGCCGAGACGAGCACGTGACACCATTCCCACCCTGTCTTAGCGTAACGCGAGTCGAGGCGGACATCGTCGCGGTAGCGACGACGGACGCCGAGACAAGCACGTGATACCATTCCCACCCTGTCTTAGCGTAACGCGAGTCGAGGCGGACGTCGTCGCGGTAGCGACGACGGAAGCCA
>NW_021198879.1:0-1465 GCF_002162155.2 Triticum dicoccoides
AATTCGGCAAATGGAAGGCACTTCTCCCAATCCATTCCGAATGAGATAACAGAGGCTCGAAGCATGTCTTCTAGAATCTGGTTGACGCGTTCCACTTGACCACTCGACTGAGGGTGGAAAGCGGTGCTAAAGGAGAGACGGGTTCCCATAGCATTTTGGAAACTTTCCCAAAATCGAGAGGTGAAAAGACTTCCTCGATCCGAGTTAATTTCCAAAGGAACACCATGGAGAGACACTATCCGGGAGATGTATAAGTCTGCCAATTGACTAGCGGTTATACTCTCACGAACAGGTAGGAAATGGGCTACTTTGGAAAGACGATCGACAACGACGAAAATAGCATTATTCCCTCTCTTGGTCCTGGGAAAACCGGTAATGAAATCCATGCCAATTTTATCCCATTTCCATTCAGGAATAGCTAGGGGTTGAAGGGTGCCAGCAGGCCGTTGATGCTCTGCTTTTACACGATGACAGACGTCGCAATTAGCAATATAATGAGCAATTTCTCTCTTCATCCTAGTCCACCAGAACCTCTGGCGTAGGTCCTGATACATCTTGGTACTACCGGGATGAATGGTGAGAGGAGATTCATGAGCCTCCTTAAGGATCAACTGTCGTAGATGCTGGTTCTTGGGAACCACTAAACGGTTCCCAAAGTACACAACACCATGATCATTTGTGGAGAAACAACTAGCACCTCCGCTAGCAATGTTCTCCTTGATCTTAGTTATTCCCTTATCTCGCTTCTGGGCAGCGATGATTTGATCCGTAAGAGTAGGTTTCGCCACCAAGGTGGAAAGAAATCCTTGAGGAACAATGTGAAGGTTAAGCTTCCGAAATTCCTCATGGAGAAGCGGTTGACTTTGTTGTAACATCAGGTTGTTACAATAAGATTTACGACTTAGCGCATCAGACATGACGTTGGTTTTCCCTGGAGTGTAAGTTATTCCTAAGTCGAAATCTGTGATCAACTCGACCCAACGTCTTTGCCTGAGATTCAAATCCGGTTGGGTGAAGATGTACTTCAGACTTTGGTGATCAGTGAATATTTCGCAACGATTACCAAGAAGGTAATGTCGCCAGGTTTTAAGTGCATAGACTACGGCTGCAAGCTCTAGATCATGAGTAGGATAATTCTCCTCATGTGGGTGCAATTGCCGTGAAGCGTAAGCAATTACGTGTCGATCTTGCATGAGAATACAGCCTAGTCCTTGTCGCGAGGCGTCGCAGTAGATAACGAAGTCCTTGGAGAAGTCTGGCGGTACCAGTACGGGAGCAGAAGTCAGGCGTCTTTTCAGTTCCTGAAAGCTGTGCTCACATTGTGGAGTCCATTCGAACTTCTTATCTTTCTTGAGGAGTTCGGTTAGAGGTTTGGCAACTTTGGAGAAGTTCTCGACAAAGCGACGACAATAGCTCGCTAAGCCTAGAAAACTCCGAACTTGCTTGACCGATTCAGGTGGAGTCC
>NW_021198880.1:0-684 GCF_002162155.2 Triticum dicoccoides
GCGCGGTGGCCGACAGGGTGGCCGCGGGGCGGATGCGGGTCGCCGCCGGCAAGGTCAGGCGGACCGGAGCAAGCAGCAGGCCGTGGGCACTGGCGCAGGAGGCGAGCGGCGGGCGAGTCAAGTCGGCGGGCGTCGGCGGCAGGCATCGGCGGCCTGGGGCTGGAGCGGCAAGGCGAGGACGACGAGGGTGGCTACAGGGACCGGGGAGCGAGGCCATGCGCTGGGCGCGGCCGACGAACGGCGGCAGCAGCACAGGCGGGTGACACGCAGCGGTTGGGAGGTGCAGGCGCGGCCGGGATGGCCCCGGGTCGCGGTGAGCGCGGCGGGCGCAGGGAGAGGGAGGGGGGCGTACTCACACCGAGGAGCTGGGACGGGGCAGCGGGAGTCGTTGGGGAGGACGGGGACGACGTGCGCGACAGAGTCGAGGCAGGGCGGGGCTTGCGCGACGGGGCGGAGAAGTTCCAGGCGACGAGCAGCAACGGCAGGGTGGTCCGGCGACGGTGAGGCCTTCGGGCGGCGACGCATCCAGATCGGAGAAGAGGGGAAGGCGAGGCGGTACGGTGATGGCCGGCGAGGTTCGAGGGCGACCCGTGGGGAGGATGATGGGGACGGAGAGGTAGCAGTCCGACGGGGAGGGGGAGGCAGGCCGGCGAGGTTGCGTTCCGGCAAGGGGGCCTCCAGCGA
>NW_021198881.1:0-1414 GCF_002162155.2 Triticum dicoccoides
AGAGTTTTATAGCAATACATAATCACCTACATTAAACTCACGCTTTTGTATCCTTTTGTCATGCCATCTTTTAACTTTTTCTTTAAACAACTTGGCATTTTCATAAGCTTGGGTTCTCCATTCATCAAGTGAGCTAATATCAAATAACCTCTTCTCACCGGCAAGTTTTAAATCATAGTTGAGCTCTTTAATAGCCCAATATGCCTTATGGTCTAGTTCGAGAGGTAAGTGATATGCTTTTCCATAAACCATTTTATACGGAGACATACCCATAGGATTTTTGTACGCAGTTCTATAAGCCCATAATGCATCATCAAGTTTCTTGGACCAATTCTTTCTAGACCTAATTAACAGTCTTTTGCAAAATTAATTTGAGCTCTCTATTGCTCAACTCTACTTGACCACTAGACTGTGGGTGATAAGGAGATGCAATTCTATGATTAACATCATATTTAGCAAGCATTTTACAGAAAGCACCATGAATAACGTGTGAACCACCATTAGTCATTAAATATCTAGGGACTCCAAACCTCGGGAAAATAACTTCTTTAAGCATTTTAATAGAAGTGTTATGATCAGCACTACTACTTGGAATAGCTTCTACCCACTTAGTAACGTAATCAACAGCAACTAGAATATGTGTGTATCCATTAGAGGCGGGAAAAGGTCCCATATAATCAAAGCCCCAAACATCAAACATTTCAATAACAAGAGAATAATTCATAGGCATTTCTTGACGTCTACTAATATTACCAATTCTTTGACATTCATCACAAGACAAGACAAACTTATGGGCATCCTTGAAGAGAGTAGGCCAATAAAAACCAGATTGCAATACCTTATGTGCAGTTCTATCTCCAGCGGTGTCCTCCATAAGCCTCGGAATGAAACTTGCGTAGGATCTATTCCTATTCATGCTCAGGTACACAACATGTAATAACACCATCTACTCCTTCTTTATAAAGATGTGGGTCATCCAAAAAGTAATGTCTTAAATCATAGAATTATTTTTCTTTTGTTGGTAGGTGAAGCTAGGTGGTATAAATTTAGCAACAATATAATTAGCATAATCAGCATACCATTGAGTACTACGAGAAGTACTTATAACATTTAATTGTTCATCAGGAAAGCTATCATTAATAGGTAGTGGGTCATCAAGAATATGTTCTAACCTAGCCAAGTTGTCTGCAACGGGGTTCTCAGCTCCCTTTCTATCAACAATATGCAAATCAAATTCTTGTAGCAAGAGACCCATCTAATAAGTCTAGGTTTAGCATCTTTCTTTTCCATAAGATATTTAATAGCAGCATGATCAGTTTGAATACTTACTTTAGAATCAACAATATAAGGTCTGAACTTATCACAAGCAAATACAACTGCTAAAAGCTCTTTTTCAGTAGTAGCATAATTTCTT
>NW_021198882.1:0-1527 GCF_002162155.2 Triticum dicoccoides
TCACCTCCTATGTTGTTAGAAGAAAAACCTCATTAGCAATTAAATGATTATCTTGCAAACCAGAAATGCTAAGCTTATATAGACAACTATATTAAGATGTCAGGCAAAAAAGAATTCGAATAAGATCGCAAGGCTGAATTTCGCTTCAAGGTTTCACTGTGTGTGGCGTATTTGATGTACCGGAACAGAAACAATAAGACCAATACCAATATGCGTACTGAGCCAATGATAAAAAAAACATGATGAATATGTGCTCTCATCCATATATTCTAAACCAAAACGCAAAGCAACAATTCCTGTGTTTGTATACGTGATCAAATTTCCTTTTCCTGGCATCTCGTAGGAATCTTGTAGGAATCGGTTCATTGGTGGCCAGAAGTTGCTAATCTTGTAGGAATCGGTGATCAAATTTCATTTTCCTCTTTTTTCATTTCTAGAGATACGAAGCAAGACCATTGCCGTCGCCGGAGGAATCCGCCGGGCTAAGCCGGGGCGCGGCGGACGGCAACGGCGGGGCTCTTCTCCGCGTCCAGCGACGGGATCTCGAGGTGGGGAGGGGCTCGCCCCCTTGTGCGGCGCGGCATGGCGCGATGGCTACGGCCTCGTCGTGCTCTTCTTGCGGTTGGTCGGCTCCCAGGCAGCGCCTCCGGCGGGTGGCGGCCTCGGTTGCACTGTCGGCGGGGTGTGGGATACAGTCCGGCGGCTCCTACCTGGCGCGTTGGGGCGGGGCAACGGCCGCCACTCCTGCCTCAGGCTTCTTCTCCGCGCGGGCCGGCTGCTCATCGATCTAGGTGGCTGATGTGGCGTTGCGTCAAGGGGTCGCCAGATCTGGTCGATTTCGGTAGGCTCTGGCTCGTCTGGCTCACCGGTGTTTTCTGCCCGGCGGCGAGTGTTTCGTGGTGGCTCCCCGGTGCTGCTGACGCGGTGGCACTGCTAGAGGTGAGCGGGTCACTGGAGTTGCGGTACGTGGGGGTGCCGGTGGTGTTGGGTTTCTTGGGTGAAAGCTTGCCGAGATCTCGCCGGCCGGCGGTGTCGGCGCGTGTGGGCGTCGGTTTACCTTCCTGGAGGCGCCTTCGAGGAGACCCGCATCCCCCTTCACCCTTGGACCTTGCTGCTCGAGTGAAAGCCTAAGGCCTGGTTGGGCCAGGCGACGGCGTCGACATCATCGCTTCCCTCTTTGGGGCATCGCCTTGAAGAGCTTCGGATCACGTTTGCATGCTCCATGGGCTGGATGCTCGCGGCATTGCGGTCGGCAGGTGCCCGTACGGCAATGCGGATGTTTGCGCGCCTTCCTATATGTGGCAATGATGGCGGTTTTGGGTGGAGTCAGGTTTGCTGATGGTTCTTGGTAGTCGGTCTCTTCCGGCGTGTTCAAGGAGTTGTGTGCCACGCTTTGTCTTCCTAAAGTCGAAGCTGCTGAGGTGGGTCCTTGCGATGACGATGATATGAGACAGATGGTCTGCTCTGACGCTGGCTTGGCGCAAGCCAAACGCTTTTCTCCTGCAATGCTCGTCAACAGAGTCGGAG
>NW_021198883.1:0-1002 GCF_002162155.2 Triticum dicoccoides
TGTAGCTCCACCTCATTACTCCATCCTTCCTATAAGCTTAAATAGTCTTGATCTCGCGGGTGCGAGATTGCTGAGTCCCCGTGGCTCACCAGATACTTCCAAAACCAGTTTGCAGGTGCCTATGTTACCGAGCAGGTGACGCAACCAAGCTCAAGGAGGAGCTCGATGAAGATCTTGCCCTTTGTGTTGCTTCGTTCTAGTTGATCAGTAGTGGAGCCCAGTTGGGGTCGATCGGGGACCTTTGTCGCATTTGGGGTTCTTCTTTTATTTTGGTTCCGTAGTCGGACCTTGATTGTATCTGGATGATCTAATGCTTTATTCATGTAATTGTGTGAAGTGGCGATTGTAAGCCAACTATGTATCTCTTTCCCTTATGTATTACATGGGTTGTGTGAAGATTACCTCACTTGCGACATTGCTTTCAATGCGGTTATGCCTCTAAGTCGTGCTTCGACACGTGGGAGATATAGCCGCATCAAGGGCGTTACAATTTTGAAGTCAAGTTGTGAAAGCATATTATAGCGGCAAGACAATGCATCAGCAATAACATTTTCTTTTCCCTTCTTGTGTTTAATGACATAAGGAAAAGTCTCAATGAATTCAACCCATTTAGCATGTCTACGATTCAGTTTAGCTTGACTTTTAATATGTTTCAAAGATTCATGATCAGAATGTATAACAAATTCTTTGGGCCATAAATAATGTTGCCATGTTTCTAAAGTCCGAACAAGAGCATATAATTCTTTATCATAAGTAGAATAATTCAGACTAGGCCCACTCAATTTTTCAGAAAAGTATGCAACAGGTTTGCCATCTTGTAATAACACACCGCCTAATCCAATTCCACTAGCATCACATTCAAGCTCAAAAGTCTTATTAAAATCAAGAAGTTGGAGTAAAGGAGCATGTGTCAACTTATCTTTCAATACCGAGAAGGCTTCTTCCTGTGCGGTACCCCAAAGAAAAGGCACATCTTTCTTTGTAAGCTCATTGAGAGGTGCA
>NW_021198884.1:0-940 GCF_002162155.2 Triticum dicoccoides
GGTGATCAGATTGGTCGAATGTGATGGGTGTTTGAGACCATTTCAGATAATTTGCTTTTGCTGGGGCAACCATGTTCACCTCTCGGTTAATGACTTTCAGTCGACTCCTGCTTTCCACATCTGCAAAGATCATCAGAGTGGAGTTGATATGCGGATATCCTTCCTCACTGTCCTCCTTGTCTTCGGCCTTGTCCGACTCCTTCTCCTTGTCCTTAGACTGTTTTCCCTGAAACTGCTGGATCAGGAGTCGACATTGGCGAGTGGTGTGCTTCGGGTAAATGATATTCCCCTCTTCGTCTTTCTTCGTGTGAATGTGACATGGCATATCCATCACGTCGTTCCCTTCTTTATCCTTTACCTTCTTGGGGTTCCAGGATCCTTTTGGTTTCCCCTTAAACTTTCCTTGAGTCACGGCCAGAGCCTCTCTAGGAGCTGCTGGTTCAGCCTTCCGCTTCTGTTTCCGACTGGTGTTTCCTTTTTCCGACTGACTCGGCTTGTGCTTGTCGCTTCGGAGTCGGTCTTCTTCTTCACCGTTGGCGTACTTGGTAGCAATCTCCATCATCCGACTCAAGGTCATGTCACCGGTTCGACCAAACTTCAAACTCAGTTCTCTGTTCTTGACGCCATCTTTGAAGGCGCAGACTGCCTGATGATCAGACACATTCTCCACAGTGTGGTGCAAAGTGATCCACCTCTGAATATACTCTCTGAGGGTCTCATTGGCCTTCTGCACGCAGACTTGCAACTCTGTCAATCCAGCTGGTCGCTTGCAAGTTCCTTCAAACGTTCTGATGAACACTCGGGACAGATCTTCCCAAGTGTAAATGCTGCTAGGAGGTAATTGAGTTAACCATGCCCTAGCAGAACCTTCCAGCATCAGGGGCAAGTGCTTCATGGCCACCTCGTCGTTCCCACCACCAATCTGAACTGCCACTCGGTA
>NW_021198885.1:0-1480 GCF_002162155.2 Triticum dicoccoides
GATGAAAATTGTCATCTATTCATGTTTACATATACTTTATCTGATGGAGACATGAGCCTGCCAAATGCCTCCACGTTAGTAATGCACATCTCAGACGATACACTCGTCTTCTTTCTTGACTAAACTTTCACACTGATTATGCATCATGGAACAGATCCAACATATTAGTTTATTTGCATGTACGTAGACGGATGACAAGTAAAATAAATTCAAGGATCTTAGTGCAGTTTGACAGCTACAATTTCACGATCATTTCTGGGCTTAGGGAGTCATCATCGTCTCCCCCTTCGCCTTAACTGTCATCACCTACAGTCCAACAACGTCCTGGAGCTCGATTTTATGCTCGGTTTCAGATTTGTTAGTAAGAGCATCTCCAGCCGCGCCCCCAACAGGCCCTCCCCAGGTGTTTTTGCCGCGCTGGTGTCGAAAAAATGGCCGTTTTTCGCTGGCTCGGGCCAAAACTGGTGCCGGCGAACCCAGGCCGAACCCGGTGCCCTGGGGGGCGTCTGGGGAGCCGGCAGAAGCGAAAAGGGCGCGTGGGTCCGCCCTGTCGGCAAGTCGAGCGCCTCTTCCCGCCGTTTCTTGCCGCTTTTCCCCCACTTCCCTCCCGCTCGCTCGCCTTCCTCCCTCCATTCTCTTTCTTCCTCCCGCCAAACTCCCTCCCGCTCGCCTTCCAGTCGGCCGCCATGCCACCGCAGAAGTACGCTGCCCCACGCGCGGCGGCAACCGCGACCGGCACTGTGGCCCAGCCGAAGCAGAGGAAGCCGAGGGCACCACCGTCCAAGCCATCGGGGGGCGGAAGTTTAGCGACGCGAGGCTGTCAGCGCCGACCGGCGGAACATGGCCATCGCCAAGAAGGCCCGCGACAATGCGGCGCGCGCGGCTGCGGCTGCCTCCTCATCGGCGGACCAGGCGGGGATAATGAATCCACCCGGCAGCCACGCCCAGTACACGCCTTGGGGACAGCAAGGCGCCGGTTCTCCGCAGCCATGGGGATCGCCCTCGCCGGGCTACGCCGACGGCGACGTGCACGGTGGTTTCAACACAAACGTGACCTTCCCCCATGGCCACCCGGCCCAGCGCACACCCTCCCCCGCCTTCGCCAGCGTGCAGTACCCTCCATACAACTACTCGCCGCCCGCCTACGCGTCCTCACCGACGCCCCCTTTCCGCCGTGGCCCGCTGCCCTTCTTGCACCCCGACGGGATCAGGTATGCCACGCTGTTCTCCCGCCTCTCTTCGTCGTCCACGCCCGCCAACTGTTTGTTCCTCCGCGTAGTTGCTGCGCATGTTCGCCCTGTATCGGCGTGACAACCGCGACATCGACTTCAAGTACCTCCATATTTACAAGCGCATTGATAAGTGCCAGAAGTGGGCGGAAGTCCGGCGCACCCTCGACAAGGCCAAGGAGACATACAAGCTGGACGCGCCGACTCCGGGCGCGTCAGAGGGGCGGCCGGACGGCAACAAAGGGGCCAAG
>NW_021198886.1:0-1073 GCF_002162155.2 Triticum dicoccoides
ACAATCCCCGAGGTGCGTTTGTGTCTCTGTCGTCAACACTCACAATTTTGGCCAATTCTGACGCAATTCGTGGACTATTACTCATAATTTATGGGTCCCGAAGCGATTCCATAGTGGTTGAACCCTAAGGTCCGTTTACGTGTCGGTCATCAACACTCACAGTTTTGGCCGATTCTGGCCCGTTTCATGGACTATTACTCACCATTTTGGGGCCCCGAAGTGATTTCCACGGTTGTTTGACCCCATGGTGCGCTTACGTGTCGATCATCAACAAGCGCACTTTGGGCCGATTATGGCCCATTTCTTGGATTATTACTTAGTTTTGGGGTCCCGGAGTGATTTCCACGATTGACGAACTCCGGGGTGCGTTTACGTGTCGGTCATAAACACTCGCAATTTTGGCCAATTCTCGTCCGTTTCATGCACTATTACTCACCGTTTGGGCGTCCCAGAGCGATTTCCACGATTGACAATCCCCGGTGTGCGTTTGCGTGTCTGTCGTCAACACTCACAGTTTTGGCCAATTCTAACGCGATTCGTGGGCTATTACTCACCATTTAGGGGTCCCGAAGCGATTTCCATAGTTGTTCAACCCTAAGGTGCGTTTAGGTGTCGGTCATCAACACTCACTGTCTTGGGGCCCCGGTGTGATTTCAACGATTACCGAACGGCGGGGTGCGTTTACATGTCGGTCATCAATACTAGTAGTTTTGGCCAATTCTGGCCCGTTTCGTGGACAATTACTCATTGTTTTGGGGCCCCGAAATAATTTCCACGATTAACGAACCCCTGGGTGCGCTTATGTGTTGGTTATGAACACTCACAGTTTTGGCCAATTCTAACGCATTTTGTGGACTTTTAGTCACCGTTTTCTAGTCCTGAAGTGATTTCCATAGTGGTTGATCCCCAAGGCGCACTTACGTGTTAGTCATCAACACTCAGAGTTTTGCCTGATTCTGCCTGTTTCATGGACTATTACTCACTATTTTGGGGCCCCAGAGTGATTTCCACGGTTAACGAACCGCAGGGTGCATTTACGTGTCGGTCATCAACACTCGCAGTTTTGGCCGATT
>NW_021198887.1:0-671 GCF_002162155.2 Triticum dicoccoides
TCCTCTGTTTCTCCCCCATGACCGAGAGTCGCCGTCGCCGCCGCTCGCCAAACCACGGCCACCGGGCCTCCCTCGCTCCCCCGACTAGCCCAGAGGCTCCGCCTCGACCCCCTCTTTCTCTCCACCGAGCCACGAGGCCCCGGACGCGCTGCAACGCCGCCACCATCGTCGTTTCCGTCGCCGGCCACCGAAGCTCACCGCCGTCGATTCGCGACGTCTGGCGCGTCTCCGAGCCCACCGAGCCACCCTGCCGCCTCCCTGTGAGCTTGCCGTCATTTCCCCTCACTTCTCTCTCTCGCGCGCGCCCTGTAGCCGCCGCCCCACGAGCACCCGAAGCCGCCGTCCGCCATGGCCGGTGAGCTTCGTGCTCCCGGGCTCCTCCACCTGCGCTCGTTGCCTTCGAGTGCCCCTGACGACCCCAGTAATCCGTAGAGGCCCTCCGCTGACCTCGCCGTGCCGTGTAACGCCGAACCCGAGCACGCCCGAGCTCCGGCCGCCGCTGCCGAGCTCGGGGCCGTCGTCTCCGGCCGCCCTAGCTGCTGCTGCTTGCTGAAACGGGCGCGGGTGAGCTCCAGCTCTCCGTAGCCGCTCTCCTCCGTCCATTTGGACGCCGGAGGAGTGAGCCCGAGCCCTCCGCCGCGCCTGTTGCCACCGGCGACGAGCCGCCGGCG
>NW_021198888.1:0-2102 GCF_002162155.2 Triticum dicoccoides
CGTGTGCGTTTACGTGTCGGTCATCAACACTCAGAGTTTTGGCCAATTCTGACGCGTTTCGTGGACTTTTACTCACCGTTTTGGGGTCCCAAAGTGATTTCCATAATTGTTGAACCCAAGGTGCGCTTACGTGTCGGTCATTAACACTCACAATTTTGGCCAATTCTGACCCGTTTCGTGGACTATTACTCACTGTTTTGGGGTCCCTAAGTGATTTCACGATTAACAAACCGCGGGGTGCGTTTACGTGTCGGTCATCAACACTCACAGTTTTGGCCGATTCTGGCCCGTTTCGTGGATTATTACTCACTGCTTTGGGGTCCCTGTGTGATTTCCACGATTAACCAACCCCGGGGTGCGTTTACGTGTCGGTCATCAACACTCATGGTTTTGGCCGAGTCTGGTCCGTTTCATGGACTATTACTTACTGTTTTGGAGCCACGGAGGGATTTCCACGATTAACGAACCCCAGGGTGCGTTTACGTGTCGGTCATCAACACTCGCGGTTTTTGTCGATTCTGACCCGTTTCGTGCACTATTACTCACCATTTTGTGATCCGAGAGCGATTTCCATGGTTGTTGAACCCCAAGGTGCGCTTACGTGTAGGTCATCAACACTCACCGTTTTGGCCGATTCTTTCCTGTTTCATGGGCTACTACTCACTGTTTTGGGGCCCTGGAGTGATTTCCACGATTAACGAACCCCGGGGTGCGCTTACTTGTCGGTGATCAACACTCGCGGTTTTTGTCGATTCTGACCCGTTTTGTGAAATATTACTCACCGTTTTGGGGTCCCAAAGCGATTTTCATGGTTGTTGAACCCCAAGGTGCACTTAAGTGTAGGTCAACAACAATCGCAGTTTGGGCCGATTATGGCCCGTTTCATGGACTATTACTTAGTTTTGGGGGTCCCGGAGTGATTTCCACAATTTGCGAACCCCGTGGTGCGTTTATGTGTTGATCATCAACACTCACAATTTTGGCTGATTGTGGTCCATTTCGTGTACTATTACTCACCGTTTTGGGGTCCCAGAGCGATTTCCATGGTTGTTGAACCCCAAGGTGCACTCACGTGTCAGTCATCAACGCTCACAGTTTCGGCCGATTCTGGCTTGTTTCGTGGACTATTACTCACTGTTTTGGGGTCCCCGAGTGATTTCCACGGTTAACGAACCGCGGGGTGCGTTTACGTGTTGGTCATCAACACTCACAGTTTTGGCCGATTCTGGCCCGTTTTGTGGTGTATTACTCACTGTTTTGGGGTCCCAGGGTGATTTCCACGATTAACGAACCGCGGAGTGTGTTTACGTGTCGGTTATCAACACTCATGATTTTGGCAGATTCTGGCCCGTTTCATGGACTATTACTCACTGTTTTGGAGCCCCGGAGTAATTTCCATGATTAACGAACCCCGGGGTGCGCTTACCTGTCTGGTATCAACACTCGCGGTTTTGTCGATTCTGACCCGTTTCGTGGAATATTACTCACCGTTTTGGGGTCCGAAAGCGATTTCCATCGTTGTTGAACCCCAAGGTGCCCTTAAGTGTAGGTCATCAACAATCGCAGTTTGGGCTGATTCTGGCCCGTTTCTTGGACTATTACTTAGTTTTGGGGGTCCCGGTGTGATTTCCACGATTTATGAACCCTCGTGTGCGTTTACGTGTCGGTCATCAACACTCAGAGTTTTGGCCAATTCTGACGCGTTTCGTGGACTTTTACTCACCGTTTTGGGGTCCCAAAGTGATTTCCATAATTGTTGAACCCAAGGTGCGCTTACGTGTCGGTCATTAACACTCACAATTTTGGCCAATTCTGACCCGTTTCGTGGACTATTACTCACTGTTTTGGGGTCCCTAAGTGATTTCACGATTAACAAACCGCGGGGTGCGTTTACGTGTCGGTCATCAACACTCACAGTTTTGGCCGATTCTGGCCCGTTTCGTGGATTATTACTCACTGCTTTGGGGTCCCTGTGTGATTTCCACGATTAACCAACCCCGGGGTGCGTTTACGTGTCGGTCATCAACACTCATGGTTTTGGCCGAGTCTGGTCCGTTTCATGGACTATTACTTACTGTTTTGGAGCCACGGAGGGATTTCCA
>NW_021198889.1:0-1050 GCF_002162155.2 Triticum dicoccoides
TTTGGTCAACCTGTCAGTGATGACCCATATGGCATCATTCCCGTGTCGTGACTGAGGTAATCCGACAATAAAATCCATCCCTATTTCATCCCATTTCCACTCAGGTATTTTGTTAGGTTGCAGTAGTCCGGCTGGTCTCTGATGTTCAGCTTTTATGCGTTGACACGAGTCGCAGCATGCAATGAAAGCGGCTATGTCCCTCTTCATACCGTGCCACCAAAATCTTTCCTGAATATCCTTATACATTTTGGTTCCTCCAGGGTGGATCGAATATGGAGTGGTGTGTGCTTCAGTTAAAACTTGCTGTTTAAGGTCTTCTATGTTTGGCACGCATAGCCTTTCTCCGTACCATAATATTCCTTCATTGTCTATGACGAATTCCGAGGCCTTGCCCATACTCAACTTCCTTTTAATTCCTTCAATGCTGGGGTGACCGGACTGAGCCTCTTTAATTTTCTCCACAAGGTGTGGTTCTATTTCCAAGTTTGATATGGTGCCTTCCGCTACCATTATCAAGTTGAGCTTGACAAATTCTTGATGGAATTCGGGCCTCAAGCTATGCAGATAGTTCCCGTCGGAGCTGGGGTTCCGACTCAGGGCATCGGCCACTACGTTTGCTTTCCCTGGATGGTAATGGATACCAACATCATAATCCTTTACCAATTCTAGCCAGCGGCGTTGCCGTAAATTTAGTTCTGGCTGCGTAAAAATGTATTTGAGGCTTTTGTGATCCGTATATATCTCACATCGATTCCCAAGTAGAAAATGCCTCCATTCCTTGAGTGCATGAATAACTGCTGCCATTTCTAAATCATGAGTGGGATAATTTTCCTCGTGTTTGCGAAGTTGTCTTGAAGCGTAGGCGACAACCTTGCCTTCTTGCATCAACACGCATCCGAGACCCTTTCTGGATGCGTCACAAAATACTTCAAAATTCTTGTGTATATCGGGTACAATTAATACTGGTGCTGTTGTTAACTTCCGCTTTAGCTCTTGGAAGCTTTTCTCGCAGGCTTCTGTCCATTCAAACTTCTTATCTTTCTTGAGTAA
>NW_021198890.1:0-1432 GCF_002162155.2 Triticum dicoccoides
CATAGTGGCACGAAGAGGCATTGTAGCCTACCAGCTAGACTTACCCGAGGAATTATCCGATGTCCACGACGTGTTCCATGTCTCGCAATTGAGGAAATGCGTAAGCAACCCAGAGAAACAAGTATCCCATGAAAACATTGACGTGCAGCCAGACCTCACTTATCGGGAACGTCCCGTAAGAATATTAGAGGAGTCTGAAAGGAGGACCCGACAGAAGACCATCAAGTTTTTCAAAGTCCAGTGGAGCAATCACACCGATAGTGAAGCAACTTGGGAAAGAGAGGATTTTCTTCGGACAGAGCATCCACACTTATTTAAGGATCAACTGAAATCTCGGGGACGAGATTTTTCCTAAGGGGGTAGGTGTTGTGACACTCCAAAATTTTAATTTGGTTTTCATCAAAAACTTTGTTGGATTTTAAAAGAGGGCATTTAAAATTTCTTTTCCAGAAATCCTTCCTCTTAAAAACTTCCTTTGCTTTGGCAAGGATTTTATTTTTCTTCAAACTTTGGTGTTTGATCTTTTGAAACTTCTTCTCTGTCAGTTCCCTCTCAAATTATTTTGGGAGTTCAATATTTTCTTCTAAAAAGAATCTCTATGAAAATTTGGGATTTTCATATCTTGGAAACCACCCTTGACTTTGTATTTTGCCCATGTGGTAAAACCCCTCCAAAACCTCCCCTCCTCCTTGTAATCAACCTAAGTTCTCTGTCCCAACTAATCCAAGCAAGTTTTGGATTTTATTCTAATTATTTTTCCCCTCAAATCATTTCTGAAAATTATTTGGAGCCTGAGAGATTTTCAAAGCAAGTACCCTTTTGCATTTGAGTTTTGACCTCAAACCAACTCTCCTGGAAAGTCCTTTGTACCCACAACCCAGAACCATCTTGATCCACTCCTTCTCTTTTCAATTTTTTCAAAATTCAGTCTCTGCAAGTTTGGACCAGATTTGCCAAATTTGGTGAAATTCATATCTACACTTCTCCAAAAATTCCACCAAAATTCAGGCAGCCTACTGGAGCAATGAGTAGCCACTCCACCAAAAATCAACTCAAGGAAAAATCCCCAGAGGCCAAAAACATTCTGTCGAACACCTGAGCTGCACTGTTCCTTTGCAAATTCAGAAAATTCAGACTTCAGTGTCGTTTTTCGTCCGTCAGCTTCACTCACGCATTGACAGTGCGCTTGGCGCATTGCACGCGGCTTCTTCTCCCTGGCCAGCACCCCCGCACGCGCGCTTGGCGTCTTCCCAGCGTCGGTGGCGCCCCTGGCCGCCCGCGCCGGCGTGTCTTGCGGCGGCCGAACCCCCGTGGCAGCCGACAGGGGACGGAACGGCGGCTCAACGCCGTTCGGCGCCGCCCAACGCCCCTATGCACTCCGCGTGGCCTCATGCATGCCAGCGCACGCCCGTGGCACCGTCGCCGTGGCCCG
>NW_021198891.1:0-910 GCF_002162155.2 Triticum dicoccoides
GGCAGTTGCCGGCCTTGTTGTCTTCGCGAAGACGTCTCATGAGGCCTGGACCATCCTTGAGCGCACCTTTGCAGCGCAGTCCCAGGCTCGTGTCTCTGCACTCCGTCGTCAGCTTGGAGAGTGTCAGAAGCTTGACTCCACTGCCACTGAGTTCTACAACAAGGTCAAGGGCCTCGCCGACACATTGGCCTCCATTGGACAGCCCCTCACCGACTCCGAGTTCAACTCGTTTATTGTCAATGGTCTTGATGAGGAGTATGATGCCTTAGTCGAGATCATCAACGAGCGGGGCAACTCGACACCCATGCTGGCACACGAGGTTTTCTCTCGGCTCCTTCTCACTGAGCAACGGGTCGAGACTCGCCGCACCAGGGGCACTGGCTCCCTCTCGGCCAACGCCGCCACCAAGGGTGGCCGCTCTTCTTCATCACCCGGTCTCCCTTGGGGCTGCCACTGACGCCCGCCTCGGCCCCCCACCTACTGCGACCTTACCGGGGGCTGGCGGTCCACGTGTGTGTCAGCTTTGTGGCCGCGATGGGCACTGGGCCTCCAAGTGTCATAAGCGCTTCCAGCGAAGCTTCCTTGGTCTTGGCAATGACGGCAAAGATACACGCAACAATGCCCGTCAGGTCGCCATGGCTGATCGTCCCGCGCCGCAGAAGCAACAGGGACACACTCAGTCCTACTCCATCGATCCACACTGGTACATGGACTCTGGGGCGACAGAGCATCTGACCAGCGAGATGGGGAAGCTTCACACTCGTGAACCCTATCATGGCTCCGACAAGATCCACACCGCCAATGGAGCAGGTATGCACATCTCTCATATTGGTCAAGCATCTCTTCTCACTAGACATGCCAATAGGAATCTTCAGCTTCGCAATGTTCTTCGAGTTCCATCTGTGACCCG
>NW_021198892.1:0-943 GCF_002162155.2 Triticum dicoccoides
ACTAGGCTATAGAGCTAGTGCAACTCTAGTGTAAAATTATTTCAACTAGCTTATAGAGCTCGTTCAACTCTAGTGTAAAATTATTTAAACTAGCTTATAGTGCTAGTTCAACTCTAGTGTAAAATTATTTGTACTTAGTGCTAGTTCAACTCTACTGTAAAATTATTTGAACTAGCTTATAGAGCTAGTTAAACTCTAGTGTCAAATTATTTGAACTAGCTTATAGTGCTAGTTCAACTCTACTGTAAAATTATTTGTACTAGGCTATAGAGCTAGTTCAACTCTAGTGTAAAATTATTTGAACTAGGTTATAGAGCTATTTCAACTCTACTGTAAAATTCTTTGTACTAGGCTATATTGCTAGTGTAACTCTAGTGTAAAATTATTTCACCTAGCTTATAGAGCTAGTTCAACTCTAGTGTAAAATTATTTCAACTAGCTTATAGAGCTCGTTCAACTCTAGTGTAAAATTATTTAAACTAGCTTGTAGTGCTAGTTCAACTCTAGTGTAAAATTATTTGTACTTAGTGCTAGTTCAACTCTAGTGTAAAATTATTTGAACTAGGCTATAGAGCTAGTGCAACTCTAGTGTAAAATTATTTCAACTAGCTTATAGAGCTCGTTCAACTCTAGTGTAAAATTATTTAAACTAGCTTATAGTGCTAGTTCAACTCTAGTGTAAAATTATTTGTACTTAGTGCTAGTTCAACTCTACTGTAAAATTATTTGAACTAGCTTATAGAGCTAGTTAAACTCTAGTGTCAAATTATTTGAACTAGCTTATAGTGCTAGTTCAACTCTACTGTAAAATTATTTGTACTAGGCTATAGAGCTAGTTCAACTCTAGTGTAAAATTATTTGAACTAGGTTATAGAGCTAGTTCAACTCTACTGTAAAATTCTTTGTACTAGGCTATATTGCTAGTGTAACTCTAGTGTAAAAT
>NW_021198893.1:0-3210 GCF_002162155.2 Triticum dicoccoides
CAAGGAACAAACAAGGATATCCATAGACATAGAGTGATGCACACACAAGATGATGTCCATGAAAACTTTTAGGTTACCTTGTCTCTTGTCTTACCAACAAGAGGGTTTGTGACTCCTTGAACTAGTGCAAGATGTGGAAGTTGATTGCACTTGTTCTTGCCAAAATGATAAGAGTGAAGTATGTTGGCGGAGTCACCCTCAAGAACTCTCTAGTTCTTCTTCTTTTGGATCCACACCATCTTGATGGGAATCCTTGGAGTTGTAGTCGTACTTGATGAAGTGGAACTTGAAGTAGTCTTGGGAATCCACTTGACTAAGGTCTTAGGAGCTTCTTCAAATGCATCAATTTCCTCTTGAAGCTTGTCCTTGCCTTTTTGCTTGTAGTCTTGTGGTGGAAGATCATCTTGAGCTTGTGTCCCCTTGAAAGAAGCATCATACTTCTCTTGTTGAGGAACAAACTTTGTCTTGGGGTATTGATCTTCTTCCCACTCAACTCCATTGGCATTGAACTTTCGTCCAAAACCAACACCTTGATTCTTCCGGTGCATTTCTTGCTTGCGCACAATTTCCTCGAATTGCTTACTCCCGGCAAGGCTTTTGTACACTCCTTTCTCTATAATTCCCTTCAATAAGCTATTTTCTTGCTCAAGTGTAACTTGGCTAAGAGAATCATTAGTGGAATCAAGAGAACTACTAGAAGCAACAATATTGGATTTAGCATGATCATTGTTACTGCTAGAGGAAGAATCTTTCTTGTTCTTGTTACTAGACTTGACTTGAGGCATGTAAGTGGATAAGAGTAAACGCTTGGCAATGTAAGAAGAACTTTTCTTGCAGAGATCATAATTGATTGCTTTTAAGAACTCATGCTCTTGCTCAAGATTGAGCTTTTCAAAGCGTAATTTCTCATGAGCTATTAAAAGTTCTCAATGATCTTCGAAGATAGTTTCATGAGCTAACTTAAGAGTGTTTAGTTCTTTAGTTAGAGCCTCAATCTTCTCCTTATCATTATCATTCATTTTATCTTGATTAGCATGATTAATTGACGTTTCATCATAGTATTCATCACTAGAGTTGTCAACAAGCAAATCATCACCTAACAAGTCATCTTCATCACTATTGAAATCAACATACTCGGGGTGTGTTACCTTAGGACCTTTGGCCATGAAGCATCTTCCAATTCCTTCATTTGGTGAGTCAAATATGTCGTAGGAGTTGGTTGACACAAGTGCTAGACCGGCAACACCTTCATCCTGAGTATCTTCGGAGTCGGAGTGATAACTTCTCTCGGAGTGGCTGTCGTAGTCGGAGCCGGATACCCATTCACCAACATGAGCTTGATGTCTTCGTTTTGTGTAGCTCCTTGATGATTTTTCCTTCCTTTCCGAATCCTTGCTTCTCCGTGAGTATCTTCGTTCATAACGATCATCTCTACTCCTTCTCTCTCTTGGTGGTGATTCTTTGCTTCTTCTTTTTGGAGAATCTTCTCTTCTCTTGTAGGGAGCCATACACTCATTGGAATAGTGTCCGGGTCTTCCACAACTGTAGCAGTTTCGCTCTCGACTAGAAGATCTTTTATCATTGTAGGACCTTGACTTGAAGCTTCTATCTTTGCTTCTACTCTTGTAGAACTTGTTGAAGTTCTTCACCATTAAGCTCAATTCTTCATTGAAGTTTTTTTTTCACTTGATGATGTAGGGGCTTCACATGAGGCTTTGTAGGCACCACTTGATTTGTTGTGAAGTTCCTCTTTATCCTTAAGTGACATCTCATGAGCAACAATTCTTCCAATCACCTCCGTTGGCTTGAGATCTTTGTAATTGGGCATCATTTGGATCAATGTGCACACGGTATCATATTTTCCGTCCAAGGCTCTTAGAATCTTCTTGATGATGAATCTATCGGTCATCTCTTCACTTCCTAAGCCGGCAATCTCATTTGTGATGAGAGCAAGCCTAGAGTACATTTCAGCGACACCTTCACCATCCTTCATTTTGAACTTGTCAAGTTGACTTTGAAGCACATCCAACTTGGATTCCTTGACGGAGTCGGTACCTTCGTGCATATCAATCAAAGTGTCCCAAATTTCCTTTGCATTCTCAAGACGGCTGATTTTGTTGAATTCTTCGGGGCACAATCCGTTGAAGAGAATATCACAAGCTTGAGCATTGTATTGCAACATCTTCAACTCATCCGCGGCAGCTTCACGGTTTGGTTCTTTCCCATCAAAGAAGTCACCTTGTAAACCAACACACACAATAGCCCAAACGGCGGGGTTATGTCCAAGAATATGCATTTTCATTTTATGCTTCCAACTAGCAAAATTAGTACCATCAAAGTAAGGACCTCTACGGTGATAATTTCCCTCGCTAGACGCCATACTCTCCTAGGTTGTGAAACCAAGGCTATGACCACCAAAAGCTATGGAGATCAAAGCAAATGGAGACAAAAGCTCTGATACCACTTGTAGGATCGAAAGAATGTCTAGAGGGGGAGGGGGGTGATTAGACTACTTGACCAAATAAAAACTTAACCTTTTCCCAATTTTAGTTCTTGGCAGATTTTAGCTATTGTAGGACAAGTCAAGCAATCATCACACAATTCAAGCAAGCATGCAAAGAGTATATTGGCAGCGGAAAGTAAAGCATGCAACTTGCAAGAATGTAAAGGGAAGGGTTTGGAGAATTCAAACGCAATTGGAGACACGGATGTTTTTCCCGTGGTTCGGATAGGTGGTGCTATCCTACATCCACGTTGATGGAGACTTCAACCCACAAAGGGTAACGGTTGCGCGAGTCCACGGAGGGCTCCACCCACGAAGGGTAACGGTTGCGCGAGTCCACGAAGGGCTCCACCCATGAAGGGTCCACGAAGAAGCAACCACCCACAAAGGGCCCACGAAGAAGCAACCTTGTCTATCCCACCATGGCCATCGCCCACAAAGGACTTGCCTCACTAGCGGTAGATCTTCACGAAGTAGGCGATCTCCTTGCCCTTACAAACTCCTTGGTTCAACTCCACAATCTTGTCGGAGGCTCCCAAGTGACACCTAGCCAATCTAGGAGACACCACTCTCCAAGAAGTAACAAATGGTGTGTAGGTAATGAACTCCTTGCTCTTGTGCTTCAAATGATAGTCCCCCCAACACTCAACTCTCTCTCATAGGATTTGGATCTTGTGGAAAGAAGATTTGAGTGGAAAGCAACTTGG
>NW_021198894.1:0-1101 GCF_002162155.2 Triticum dicoccoides
GTCCGAGGGCGCTTGGTCGACTGGGCAGCGGTCGCTACCCCCTTACCACGTTCGGTCGAGGGGTCGTGGACAAGTTTCGACCGCCTTTCTGAGCGCGGTGGAACGACCTCCTCCTCCTCTTCTTCCTCGTCCTCGAGGTCATCTTCATCACCTTCATCATCATCATCGTCGTCGTCATCCCCTGCAGCATCCGAGTCCCATTCCTCCTCTCCCTGGCTCTCGCCCCCGCTCGCCTCACCTCCGCTCGCCTCGCCCCCGCTCGCCTCGCCTTCTTCAGTCGAAGTTTGTGCCCCATTGGGCATCGAGTACAGCTCGGTGAAGGCCTAGCAGTCGCCCAAACAACGATCAGTCGACCAGTCGACAGGATCGGCAAGAATGAATACAACAAAGACACGACGGAAAGCAGAGCAAGTGTACCTTGTTTGGGACGTTGTCGTGGTCGAGTGGAGGAATCCTTCTGGCTCCGCGCGGGTTGTCCCTGTTCCCGGTAACGGCTACCATCCACCTTTCCAGAGTGACATCATCGACTTCTTCTGGATGGACTCTGGTCTCGTCCGCGGGCCCACAGTACAACCACATGCAGTGGCTCCGGAACTGGAGAGGTTGGATGCGGCGCTTGAGGAAAACCTCCAAGAGGTCCATGCCTGTCACTCCGTCCCGAACCAGCTGCACCACTCGCTCCATCAACATCTTCACGTCGGCTTTCTCCTCCGGAATCAGCTTCAGAGGGGAGGGCTTGTTCACTCGGTCCATGGTAAATTGAGGGAGTCCACTCGACTGCCCTGGCGTCGACTGGACCTGGCAGTAGAACCAAGTCGACTGCCAGCCCCTGACGGACTCGGGAAAAGACATGGGCGGGAATGTGCTATTGTTCCTCACCTGAATCCCCAGGCCCCCACACATTTGGACGACTCGGGTCTTCTCGTCACCTGGGCTCGCCTTCTTCACGGTCTGAGAGCGACACGTGAAGATACGTTTGAACAAACCCCAGTGCGGTCGACAGCCCAAGAAACCCTCGCACATGGACACGAACGCAGCAAGGTAGGCAATGGAGTTTGGGGTAAAGTGGTGGAGCTGCGCTCCAAAGAAATTCAGGAAACC
>NW_021198895.1:0-2057 GCF_002162155.2 Triticum dicoccoides
GATAATAAAAGAGATGCAATATAATAAGAAAGAGACCCGGGGGCCATAGGTTTCACTAGTGGCTTCTCTCATGATAGCATGTATTATGGTGGGTGAACACATTACTGCCGAGCAATTGATAGAAAAGTGCATAGTTACGAAGATATCTAAGGCAATGATCATGAATATAGGCATCACGTCCGTGTCAAGTAGATCGAAATGATTCTGCATCTACTACTATTACTCCACACATCGACCGCTATCTAGCATGCATCTAAGTATTAAGTTCATAAGAACAGAGTAACGCATTAAGCAAGATAACATGATGTAGAGGGATAAACTCAGGCAATATGACATAAACCCCTCTTTTTATCCTCGATGGCAACAATACAATACGTGCCTTGCTGCCCCTACTGTCACTGGGAAAGGACACCGCAAGATTGAACCCAAAGCTAAGCACTTCTCCCATTGCAAGAAAGATCAATCTAGTAGGCCAAACTAAACCGATAATTCGAAGAGACTTGCAAAGATATCAAATCATGCATATAAGAATTTAGAGAAGAACCAAATAATATTCATAGATAATCGAGTTCATAAACCCACAATTCATCGGATCTTCGCAAACATATCACAAAAGAGTATTACATCGAATAGATCTCCAAGAACATCAAGGAGAACTTTGTATTGAAGATCAAAGAGAGAGAAGAAGCCATCTAGCTAATAACTATGGACCCGAGGGTCTGTGGTAAACTACTCACGCTTCATCGGAGAGGCTGTGGAGTTGATGTAGAAGCCCTTCGTCATCGATTCCCCCTCCGGCAGATCGCCGAAAAAGGCCCCAAGATGGGATCTCACGGGTACAGAAGGTTGTGGCGGTGGAGAAGTGGTTTCGTGGCTCCCCTGATGTTTCTAGGGTATAAGGGAATATATAGGCGAAAGAAGTACGTCAGTGGAGCTCCGTGGGGCCCACGAGGGTGGGAGTGCGCCCTCCTACCTTGTGGCCGCCTCACGGAGTTCCAGACTTCAACTCCAAGTCTTCTGGTTTGTTTTCGGTCCAATAAAGATCATCGCGAAAGTTTCATTCCATTTGGATTCCGTTTGGTATTCCTGTTCTGCGAAACACTGAAATAGGCAAAAAAACAAAAACTGGCACTGGGCTTCCGGTTAATAGGTTAGTCCCAAAAATAATATAAAAGAGCACATTAAAGCCCATTAAACATCCAAAATAGATAATATAATAGCATGGAACAATAAAAATGATAGATACGTTGGAGACATATCAAGCCTCCCCAAGCTTAATTCCTACTCGTCCACGAGTAGGTAAATGATAAAAACAGAATTTTTGATGTGGAATGCTACCTAACATATTTATCAATGTAATTTTCTTTATTGCGGCATGAATGTTCATATCCAAAAGATTCAAGACAAAAGTTTAATATTGACATAAAAATAATAATATATCAAGCATACTAACAAAGTAATTATGTCCTCTCAAAATAACGTGGCCAAAGAAAGTTCATCCCTTCAAAATCATATAGTTTGGTTATGTTGCATCTTCGTTACACAAAATATTCAAATCATGCACAACCCCGATGACAAGCCAAGCAATTGTTTCATACTTTAGTAATCTCAAACATTTTCAACTTTCACGCAATACATGAGCGTGAGCCATGGACATAGCACTATAGGTGGAATAGAGTGGTGGTTGTGGAGAAGACAAAACAGAGGAAGATGGTCTCACATCAACTAGGCGTATCAATGGGCTATGGATATGCCCATCAATAGATGTCAATGTGAGTGAGTAGGGATTGCCATGCAACGGATGCACTAGAGCTATAAATTCATGAAAGCTCAATAAAAGAAACTAAGTGGGTGTGCATCCAACTTACTTGCTCACAAAGACCTAGGGAATTTGAGGAAGCCCATCATTGGAATATACAATCCAAGTTCTATAATGAAAATTTCCCACTAGTATATGAAAGTGACAAAATAAGAGACTTTCTATCATGACGATCATGGTGCTACTTTGAAGCACAAGTGTGGAAAAAGGATAGTAGCATTGTCCCTTCTATCTTTTT
>NW_021198896.1:0-1548 GCF_002162155.2 Triticum dicoccoides
AAACTCTCCGTGCGGAACTGGAGAAAGAGAAAAAGAAGAAAGAGAAGCTGGAGAAGGAGAAAGATATCATGGGAGGTAAACTTTTCATACCAGGCACCACCATGTCGGGCCACAACAACCAAGGTGAGCACACAATCTTCTCATCACGATGGTGACTAGTGAGTGTCACTCCTCGTGATCTTCTCTATGGATCTCTCCGGGTCATCTATGGGTGTATTTTGGTTCAATCTTTGGTAGGATAGATCAACTTCTTGCAAATGGAGATGTTTTCAAAATACTTCCTCAAGTCCGAAATGACCCCTGATTGTATTACATGTTTGCTTCTTGGAAATGGACAAGGTATCCTAGGATATTTACTAGCCACTCAGATTTCATTGTATTATTAAAGGGGTATGCCATGCCCTTGGGTTTTTAGAGGGCTTGATCAGATCTTTAAGATCAGAAATGTTATCCGACTCAAAACCAAGTGTTGTCATATAGTTTCTTATGTATTATAGCTTATTGAATATATTAGTGCCGACATTGCACCTTCTTTGGTGGTTTATACGTTTTCAGAGTGTGGTTTTTCTTAGCCCGATCCACTTGAGCTGCCACATGACCCTGACTTCTCAGACGAGCTGGATGGATGCTTTTGTCCGATATATTTGTATGAGTAGGGTCCTGTACACTGACCAGCAATGCAGCGCTGTTCAACTTTTTTTATACAAACACTATCATTCTTGTGTGCTGAAACATGAACGATTCTAAATTTTAAAATATTCTTCCATGGGATGAGTACTAAGACAAACCAGAAATATTATTAGGAACTGTGGAGGTGGGTGGTACAGTACCGAAACAACATTTGCATGTTGAAAATATAGAATCGTACAAAAACAAAAGAAGAGGGGTAAATTTGTGCAATATATATGTTCGCATGGTGTGGTGTGATAGTTTTACTATTCATATGTCCTTTCAGCAAGAATCAACCTTCCTTTGTGCATTACTTGTTCTTCCTAAATATCGTACAAAAACACAGTAGCTGTTTTTTCTCTCATGGAAAACCGTAGTCTCTCTCTTTCTCTCTCTCTCTTACTCCCTCCGTCCCATAATATGAGAACGTTTTTGACACTAGTGTAGTGTTAAAAATGTTCTTATATTTTGGAACAGAGGAAATATTTCTCAACCTTTTTCAGAAACGAGAATAATCTTTCTCTCGTGTCTTTTCTCCTCTCTCTCTCTTCTTACAAATGCTCACAAAAAGAAAAGGCGATGAAGAAATAGGAGGCAGACAGCGTGTGGTCCATGTCACATGGCTACAGTGACAGGACCTACAGGTGCAGAGAGATTACTGTGAGTCAAAGACCTCACTTGAACGGCATGCATGCTGCAAATCTTCTGGCACATGTCAGATGCAGTGCATGTGATGCTCCCAGCTGCACATATCACAACGCAAATGGACCGTCCAGATAGCAGGTACCGTGTAACTCGTGCTAGGAAAGAACTTTGCGTTTCGGTTAGTGTTTCATATCTATAAACACAGGTGATTGTTTGTTCATTACTCGCCCCCAT
>NW_021198897.1:0-2725 GCF_002162155.2 Triticum dicoccoides
CCGCTGGAATTTGATTGCCAAGTCCGCGTGCGCTGATTCTAGGCCTTGAAGGCGTTCATAGTCGAGCTTCCTCTGCTCCTCCTCCATCTTCCTCTTCTTCTCCTCCGCAATCTTCTTTCTCGCACGGGTTCTGTAGTCGGCGTTCCAGTCCGAAAACCCCTCATACCATGGAATAGCGCCCATGCCTCGTGTTCTTCCCGTGTGTTCAGGATTTCCCAGGGCACGCGTAAGCTCGTCGTTCTCTCTGTTGGGCTCGAACAACCCGGATCGAGCCTCTTCTATTGCAACAAGTAGCTTATCTTCGGCTCCGTCCAGACATGCCTTCTTGGAAACTTTGCCTGTCTTCGGGTCCAACTCCCTCCCATGCGCATAGAACCAAGTCCTGCACCTGGGGGGCCAGCTCAATGTTTCTGGAGTGACACTTGCATCCAGCATCTCTTTCTCAGACTTATCCCACTTAGGCATTCCCACCGCATAGCCGCCTGGCCCCAGCTTATGGAACTTATCCTTTTTTGCGGCATTGGCCTTGTTTATTCTTGACCGTTCCTTAGATAATTCTGAATCCTTGAATTTCACGAAATCATCCCAATGAGCACTTTGATTCTCTAGTGTTCCCTCGAATACTGGAGTCTTCCTTCCTCCCTTGACGTACTTGTCCCATTCATGATTCTTGTGGTTCTTGAATGCAACCGCCATCTTCCTAAGAGCAGTGTCCTTGACTTTCTGCACATCTGCTTCTGTGAAATGATCTGGTAGGGTGAAATGTTCCATGAGAGTATCCCAAAGCAGACTTTTTTGTCTGTCGTCGACAAAAGTAAGATCTGGACGTGGCTTTGCTGGCTTTCTCCATTCTTGAAGGGAGATCGGGAGTTGGTCCTTCACAAGAACTGCGCACTGATGAACGAACTTGTCCGCAATCTTCTTAGGCGCTAATGGTTCGCCATTACGTTTGATTGCCTCGATATTATACTTTACGCCCTCCTTCAACTTTTTGTTCAGGCCTCGTTTCGTCCTTTTGCCTGAAGATTTGCTCGATCCGGATGGCTGAAAGAAGAAAGATCGATTCGTTAATATATCTTCAACTCATTTAAAACATGTGATGATCACCAGATGCCTGCTTATATAAATATATATACCTCTCCGGTGTTGTCATAATCATAGTTCATGACTTCATCAATTCGGTCGTCGCGATCGAATATCATATCACCCTCTCCAGTGTTGTTTAGAAATTCGGAGCCGTCATAATCTTCTTCATTTTGATCATCATCTGGCCCGCGTATTATATCGAACATGGTCTGTTCTCCCTCTCTGTTGGTATTGTCCGCCATAACTTTTATTTAACTATGCCAAAACAAATATAAAACAATTTAGTATTCAAATTACATCGTCTCGAATAATAGATATAATCTCGAATACATTATCTCGAATAATAGATATAATCTCGAATACATCATCTCGAATAATAGATATAATCTCGAATACATCGTCTCGAATAATATATAATCTCGAATACATCGTCTTGAATATTATATATCGAGTACATCACTGGCTAGGTAGCTAATAAAGATCGAATACTACAGAAGAATCTAGGACACTCGCGGTTCCTGCGGCGCGGGCGGTGGACACCCAAAGAGAAGGAACCCTCACAGGATCATAGCTAAAGTGAGATCCCTGAAGAAACTGCCAGGTATTGGAGAACCTGCCGCCCTCTAACGCAACCATGTAGCGATGGATGTGCTCGTCCTCCTCCCTGACACGGCGACGTACCACCTTCGGCGGGGCCGGCTCCCTCCACACCGAAACTGGCCCACGCGAACGCCACCAAATGAGATCAGGGTCGACGACGGGACCCGGGGCCGGGTTCCTCATCAAGCGGCGCGCCCCTCCAGGTAGCACCTCCCAGTGCCAGCCCGGCGGATCCCAGTCCCGGACATGGGTCAGTCGGACGTCGTCGCGGACGGGTCGACGGTGAGGATGCGGGCCGGGCATCGTCGACAACAAATACTAGCTATATGTCCGCAAAAAGTAACATTTTTTTAATGATTGGATTTTGATAACTAAAATTTCTAACATTTCTATATAACTAACATTTCTATAACATTTCTAATATTTCTAGAACTAAAAAAAGAAAAATTTCTAACTTTTTTATAACTATTTCTATAACTAAAAAACAGAAAAATTTCTAACAATTCTAACTTTTTTATAACTATTTCTATGACTAAAAACAGAAAAATTTCTAACAATTCTAACATTTCTAACTATTCTAACAATTCTAACATTTCTAACTATTTCTAAAAACAGAAAAATTTCTAACAATTTCTAAAAAACAGAAAAAATTTCTAACAATTCTAACTTTTTTATAACTATTTCTATAACTAAAAAACAGAAAAATTTCTAACAATTCTAACATTTCTAACTATTCTAATAATTCTAACATTTCTAACTATTCTAACAATTCTAACATTTCTAACTATTTCTAAAAAACAGAAAAATTTCTAACAATTTCTAAAAACAGAAAAATTTCTAACTATTTGTATAACTAAAAAACAAAAAATGTATGTGTGTGTGCGCGCTCACCAGCGAGGCGAGAGGCGACGGGGGGCGGCGACGGGGACGGCGACGGGCGCGGCGACGACGGGGATGACGACGACGGGGACAGGGACGGGGCAGCGTTGACGGGGATGGGGACGTACGGGCCGGGGCGACGACGACGACGGGGACGTAC
>NW_021198898.1:0-1939 GCF_002162155.2 Triticum dicoccoides
CACAGACCTTCGGGTCCATAGTTATTAGCTAGATGGCTTCTTCTCTCTTTTTGGATCTCAATACAATGTTCAACCCCTCTCTTGTGGAGATCTATTCGATTTAAACTCTTTTTGGGGTGTGTTTGTCGAGATCCGATGAATTGTGGGTTTATGATCAAGTTTATCTATGAGAGATATCTGAATCTTCTCTGAATTGTTTTATGTATGATTGAGTTATCTTTGCAAGTCTCTTCGAATTATCGGTGTGGTTTGGCCTACTAGATTGATCTTTCTTTCCATGGGAGAAGTGCTTAGCATTGGATTCAATCTTGCGGTGTCCTTACCCAGTGACTGAAAGGGTTGCAAGGCACGTATTGTATTGTTGCCATCGAGGATAAAAAGATGGGGTTTATATCATATTGCTTGAGTTTATCCCTCTACATCATGCCATCTTTCTTAATGCGTTACTCTGTTCTTATGAACTTAATACTCTAGATGCATGCTGGATAGCGGTCGATGTGTGGAGTAATAGTAGTAGATGAAGGTAGGAGTCGGTCTACTTGTCACGAACGTGATGCCTATATACATGATCATGGCTAGATAATCTCATAATTATTCGCTCTTTTATCAATTGCTCGACAATAATTTGTTCACCCACCGTAATACTTATGCTATCTTGAGAGAAGCCACTAGTGAAACCTATGGCCCCCGGGTCTATTTTTATCATATAAGCTTTCAATCTACTTTTATTTGCATCTTTACTTTTTGCATCTATATTATAAAATACCAAAAATATATTTATATTATCATATTATCTCTATCAAATCTCACTTTTGCAAGTGGCCGTGAAGGGATTGGCAACCCCTTTATCGTGTTGGTTGCGAGTTCTTCGTTTGTTTGTGTAGGTTCGTGGGACTTGTGAGGAGCCTCCTACTGGATTGATACCTTGGTTCTCAACAACTGAGGGAAATACTTACGCTACTGTGCTGCATCACCCTTTCCTCTTCAAGGAAAACCAACGCAAGCTCAAGACGTAGCAAGAAGGATTTCTGGCGCCGTTGCCGGGGAGGTCTTCGCTCAAGTCAAGACATACCAAGTACCCATCACAAACTCATCTCCCTCACATTTACATTATTTGCCATTTGCCTCTCGTTTTCGTCTCCCCTACTTCACCCTTGCCGTTTTATTTGCCCTCTCTTTCCCAATCTCTCTTTCTTTTTCAGTTTCCTTTTTCTGTTTGCTCGTGTGTTAGGTCATTTACCTTGTCGGTATGGCTAGTCCTCCTATCCTTGTTTTTACTCCTGAACATGAATTCTCAATTTTAAGCAAAGGGAGGGAGAAAATTTAAAAGATGCTTGGCATAGAATTTGCAATGCTCAAAATAATCCACTAGGAAGCTTTCTACTTCCGTTCTTCTTCGCAATTTTTATGTAGGCATTACTCCTTGGAATAGATGCGTCCTTGATACCATTACCGGAGGGGATTTCTTGAGTAGCCATACGTTTGATTCTTATAATGCTATATTAGATTTGTTTGGCCCACCACTTCTTTGGTTAATGGAACTATTTTAACTTTGGAACATGTTATGCAACGGTTTGGGATTATTGAAAATAAAATTGCCACTGTTGAGTTGATTGAATATTTGGATAAAAAGATTCGTAATCAGATTACCCAATACGGATCTAGGGTTGGAGTTACTTTGAAAAATCTTAAAGAGAAAGAACCTATAGTTAATGAAAAAATAGATCTAGATTCTGCAAGAATTGGTAAACTTGAGGATATCATTACTAACTTAGGTTCCGCGTTCTTCCATGAAAAACACTCCAAAACCCCCTACCAAAACTGCCAAGTTTATTTATGTTCCTAAAAATAAGGGTGAATCTTCTAGTAAGGAAGACGCGGATCTCAAATCCATAAGTGTTCATCCCAATTGTCTCTCTATCGTTAAGGAACCTTCTGC
>NW_021198899.1:0-967 GCF_002162155.2 Triticum dicoccoides
GGAAAGAAAATGCGCAAGGGGATAATTTCCTTGGACTCACAAAAATGAGTTTGTTCCGAGAAAAATAGAAAGGCCATGATGGAAAGATTAAATTCAAACTCATTTGATTTAAATTCAAATGATTTGAATAGGAAGTGAGGTTTGGGAAGGTCCAAAAATGTTTGGATTTTTGGTGGAGCTCCGGAAAATGATGAAATAAATTATTGGACAACGTTTGAGGTCAAAGGCATGGGGAATTATTTTGCAAGTGTGTTTTGGTGATTCCGAAATAGTGGAATATTTAATATAGCTCCCTAATATTGGAGGATATGTTATAAAGAGAAGTCACCATGTGAGTCCCTCGATTTAAATGGATCGAAAAAATCCATACAATTTATTTAGTTGAGGTTTTAAAAATTAATGATATGATGGCATGATGACATGATGCAATGCACATGATGCAAGGATGAATGCAACAAATAAAACAAATCACACGACGAAACTTGGAATAGCTGGAAGTCTTCTGGAGCGTCGGTCTCGGGGCGTTACAACACTCCACCACTACAAGAGGATCTCGTCCCGAGATCTAGGATGGCACCGGAGAGAAATGGAAGAGGAAGAGAAGAGGTAAAACTAAGTTGCTTCTTCGACAAAAGAGTGAAACCAAAGAACCTTGAGAGGTTGAAAAAGTTGAAAGAAAGAGCACAACGGAGTAGAACACAATTGAGAGCACTGCGGTAGAACAAATAGAAACAAGGAACACCATTTTAACCTTAGAGGTTGCAAAGCTATGAATGACGAGTACAATGAAGAAGAAGGAATTGAACCCGCTCTGGTTGAAACAAGATAAACACGAAACAAAGGAAGAACAAATTCGGACACCACTCCGATTGAAAAGAGACGCATGACTTGATAAGATGAAAAGAACTTGAAGAGATGACACAACACTCCGGTTAGATGGATAAGCACGAAAAGAACACGATCCTCA
>NW_021198900.1:0-117685 GCF_002162155.2 Triticum dicoccoides
ATGTCATAAAAGCGATGATGTTGTTAATGTTGCTGATTTGTTCTTTCGTGAAATTATTCGCTTGCATGGTGTGCCAAATACTATTGTTTCAGATCGTGATACTAAATTTCTTAGCCACTTTTGGAGATGTTTATGGGCTAAGTTGGGGACTAAACTGCTTTTTAGTACTACTTGTCACCCCCAAACTGATGGACAAACTGAAGTAGTCAATAGAACGTTGTCTACTATGCTTAGGGCTGTTTTGAAGAATAATAAGAAAATGTGGGAGGAATGCTTGCCTCATATTGAATTTGCTTATAATCGTTCATTGCATTCTACTACTAAGATGTGCCCTTTTGAAGTTGTGTATGGTTTCCTACCTCGTGCACCTATTGATTTGTTGCCTCTTCCTTCTTCGGAGAAGGTTAATTTTGATGCTAAACAACATGCTGAATTGATTTTAAAAATGCATGAGTTAACTAAGGAAAACATTGAGCGCATGAATGCTAAATATAAACTTGCTGGAGATAAGGGTAGAAAACATGTTGTGTTTGCACCTGGAGATCTTGTTTGGTTACATTTGCATAAGGATAGATTTCCTGATTTGCGCAAATCAAAGCTAATGCCACGTGCTGATGGTCCCTTTAAGGTGTTAGAGAAAATAAATGATAATGCATATAAACTTGAGCTGCCTGCAGATTTTGGGGTTAGTCCCACTTTTAACATTGCAGATTTGAAGCCTTATTTGGGTGAGGAAGATGAACTTCCGTTGAGGACGACTTCATTTCAAGAAGGGGAGGATGATGAGGACATCAATACAATTGTTACACCCACAGCCCCTGCTGCTATACATACTGGACCAATTACTAGAGCTCGTGCACGCCAACTAAATTACCGGGTACTTTCATTTCTTGGTAATGATTCTAACGTTCATGAGAATATGATGCTGCCTAAATTGGATACATTTGTTTTGCTTACAAATGAAGGGCCTAGCTTGGAGAAGGATGAACATTGGAGCAAGAACAAGCATGGAGATGATGGCATGCGCAAGGGGAACAAGAACGGAGTTACAAGTGATGATTTCAGGACTTTGAAGCCACCATAATGGGTGCATGAAGCCTTGGACGAAATATACAAGATGCCACTTCATAAATTTCGTCCCGGGGCTATTTTAGGTGCTGCGTCACCTTATTATTGGGCCAGGCCCATGTAATTTCGAAATACATAAGTATAGGCTATTTTTAGAGTCCGTATGTGTGGGGAAACAAGAGATAGGGTTGATTTCGGACCCCTCCACCAAGGGCCACGAAATTCCCCCCTCTTCCTCCATATATACAGCCCTTAGGGCATCGTTTAGACTTTGGGTTTTGTTTAGATTAAAAGTTCGCCATAGCTGCAACTTCGCGTACTTCGTTTGTGTTCAACGACCAGACAAAGGCGTCACATAACCCCACCTTGATCAATAAAGCTTTCATCTTATATTCGCAATATCCAGATTGCAATCTCAGTTTCTTGCTTGTTCTTCGTTTGCTCGCAGGAAACAGGCCCTCGTGGTCAGGTTGATCGTGCTCCGGCGTGGTCAATAACCTCTCGGAGTTGGTTTAGCGATTGCTAAGGCGCGACGTCCTCGCACGTTCGTAGTCGGATCGTCAAAGTCGACTTCCACCAAAGCGAAATCCATCATCTCATCGAAAGACGGGACACCTCCGCCTCTATCAGTCTTCTTCACGCCAAAGTGTCCCATTAATCCTCCTCCATGCGCCTCCTGCAACAACAAAAGACGAACGGAGCTAGCTGGAATGCATAGCTTGTTAGCACGAAACACAAATCCATCGTTAACGACGAACTTGTTCCACATTCTTCCTTCTTTACAATTCTGCATTACATCTTTAAAATCAGCATCATGCACATATTGATCTTTGATGGTCTCCAAACCAAATATTTTGAAGTCAAGTTGTGAAAGCATAGTATAGCGGCGAGACAATGCATCAGCAATAACATTTTCTTTTCCCTTCTTGTGTTTAATGACATAAGGAAAAGTCCCAATGAATTCAACGCATTTAGCATGTCTACGATTCAGTTTAGCTTGACTTTTAATATGTTTCAAAGATTCATGATCAGAATGTATAACAAATTCTTTGGGCCATAAACAATGTTGCCATGTTTCTAAAGTCCGAACAAGAGCATATAATTCTTTATCATAAGTAGAATAATTCAGACTAGGCCCACTCAATTTTTCAGAAAAGTATGCAACAGGTTTGCCATCTTGTAATAACACACCGCCTAATCCAATTCCACTAGCATCACATTCAAGCTCAAAAGTCTTATTAAAATCAGGAAGTTGGAGTAAAGGAGCATGTGTCAACTTACCTTTCAATACCGAGAAGGCTTCTTCCTGTGCGGTACCCCAAAGAAAAGGCACATCTTTCTTTGTAAGCTCATTGAGAGGTGCAGCAATGGTGCTGAAATCTCTCACAAAACGCCTATAGAATCCAGCGAGGCCAAGAAAACTCTTCACTTGTGTGACCGTTTTGGGCTGCGGCCAACTCTCAATAGCTTCAATCTTGGCTTTATCAACTTCAATTCCCTGTGGAGTAACAACATAGCCAAGAAAAGATACTCGGTCGGTGCAAAAGGTGCACTTCCCAAGGTTACCAAACAAACGTGCATCACGTAGAGCAATAAAAACAACACGTAAATGTTCCAAATGTTCTGCCAAAGATCTGCTATAAATCAATATGTCATCAAAGTAAACTACCACAAATCGTCCAATGAAAGCACGTAAAACTTCGTTCATTAATCTCATGAAAGTACTAGGTGCATTAGTTAACCCAAAAGGCATGACTAACCACTCATATAATCCAAACTTAGTTTTGAATGCTGTTTTCCATTCATCTCCCAATTTCATACAAATTTGATGGTATCCACTACGCAAATCAACTTTGGAGAATATTGTAGAGCCACTCAATTCATCAAGCATATCATCTAGCCTAGGAATAGGATGATGATAACGAATAGTAATATTATTAATGCCTCTACAATCAACACACATACATGATGTACCATCCTTTTTCGGCACTAGAATAATAGGAACAACACAAGGACTAAGGGATTCGCGTATATAACCTTTGTCGAGAAGCTCTTGTACTTGACGCATAATCTCCTTCGTCTCCTCCGGATTGGTACGGTATGGTGCATGGTTTGGCAGTGAAGCACCGGGAATTAAGTCAATCTGATGCTCAATCCCTCGAATAGGCGGTAATCCCGGTGGCACGTCTTGTGGAAAGACGTCAGCGAACTCCTGCAAAATGTTAGTGACAGCAGGTAATGAGGACATGACTATCTTGGATATGACCAAAAATATTGCATATATGCATATTTGTCAGGTGATTTCTAGTGCAAACTATTCAATAATTTATTTATGTTATCCAGAACAAAAATACTTCACACACTTTTGTGTTTTGTCTAATTGCAGGTGTATGGGACATTTGTACAATCCACATATGAAGATAAGGAAGAAAGAGATGTTTATTTGCTGTCCAAAAAGTTCTCTCACGTCACTTTTGGCCCAAGAGAAGATAGAGTCCAAGTCTCTCACGTTCTGGATTCAGATTCGGACTGCACAGACATACCTGACTCAAAACGCACACAAGTTTTTCATACGGACTCCGAATTGGGTGATTTTTTTTTGTTGGAAACTAGATTTCGTGCACTTTCCAACCCAATTGGAATCACCTTCAAATTCGTCCGGAGCGTTGAGTTGTGGACGAAACAATCTGATGCTGCAGCAGAATCCGAGTCAAACTACAAGTCCAAAGGTGTTACATCACCTCCGCTTGGGCCCATTGGCCTTGTACGACCTAGATTTAGTTTTAGGCTGCCTTGGGACGTCCTCCCACCTCCTTGGCCTCCACCCCTTGCTCCTATATAAGTAGATCCATCTAGTAGCTTTTCTTTGGGATTTGTTTAGTTAAAAGTTAGCCATTGCAACTTCGTGTACTTCGTTTGTGTCCAACGACCAGACCAAGACCGCTTACGGATCCCCACCATTATCAATACCTCATATATATTTGCAATATTCAGATTGCTTTATCATATTCTTGCTCGTTCTTCGATTGCTTGCAGGAATAGACCTTCGTGGTCAGGCTGACCGTGCTTCCGGCATCGTCAGTAACCTCAGGAGATTGGTTTAGCGATTGCTAAGGCGCAACGTCGTGCACGTTTGTAGTCGGATCGTCAAAGTCGTCTCCACCAAATCGATAGTTATCATCTCATCGAAAGATCGGGACACCCCCGCCTCTATCAAGTGGTATCAGTTTTCAGGTTGCTCGGTGAGAATTTCCAGTTTTCCTAGATTAGATTTATTTTCTTACCTATTGTCCAAGAAAAAGCCACAAAAAAAGAGTTAGATCTATTCATCCTTGGTCCAAGCCAGTCTGAGCCTTTGCAATTTTCTTTTCATTGATTGCATAGTTGAATTATCGATTGCATCGTCGTGTCGAGTTGCTGGTCTTAGTGTCTAGTTCGTTTAGAGTTTCGAGTTCTGTTCACATTAGTCACGCCACCGCTGCATCATTATCTCTTCCGCTGTCCACCACCCATCCATCAATTTCCACCACGTGCTCCCCACCATTCATTGTCATAATAATAGTTGAGATCGTTCACATCTTCACTTGATCCAATCTGCATCTTATCTAGTTTGTTTTGGAAAGAGGGAGAAAAAAAGAGAGAAAAAAACGAGAGAAAAAAAGGAAAAAAAAGTGAGAGAGAAAAAAGGAGAGAAAGAAAAAAAAGTGTGAGGAAAAAAAAAGAGAGAAAAAAAAAAAAAAAATCGGCACAAACTTTTTCAGAGGAAAGTTGGAGACAAAGTTGTTGATATATCCTGCTTGGCTGTTGTTTCACCTCATTATCTTCACTGCTGTTGTGATCTTCACTTATATCTTGCTGTCAAGAGCTACTTAGTATCCTTCATTGATGCTAGTTGTGCTACGCCGTGACCTCATTAGTGTTCTAGGCTCGCGTCTCTAGTCCGGTCTAGCCTAGGACCAGCACAGTACCGTCGTTGAGCGTTTATTCAACATTGCATCTTTGAATTGATTATTGCTAATCTTTTGCTACCATATATAGCCAACCCAGCTCTACATATTTCTACACTGTGTATACATACGCTCCCCTGGCAATCGCTTTACTCAATATTCGGAGTTACTTGACACCGCTGGTTGCCGATCACCGCCTGCTGCATGGTAAGAACTTGTAAGACATTGATATTTGCTTTACTGTGAGCGTTTTACCACCACATCCTAGTAGTTATAGGAACATTATTTTTGGGTTTTGTTTCTTGTTCTACTAATCATGACAGGATCCAGAGTCAATTCATGGGCTTTGTCAATCGCGGGAGACGTGCCACCACCTTTGCAAATACTACAACCGTCACGAGAGGTGCACAAACATCCAAATGCACATGATCAGGTTAATGTATCTATACCACCATTTAATGGCCGTTTTAAACCTGCTTTATATATTGAATGGGAGTTCGACATAAAAAATATATTTGCTTCCCATAATTTCGATGAACATAAAAAGGTTAAGGTTGCGGTTGGTTCTTTCATTGGTTATGCTTTGGTTTGGTGGAGTGAATATTGTCGGTTACACCCTGATTATATACCTACTACTTGGGATGATTTGAAACTTGCCATGCGACATACTTTCGTCCCTGCTTATTATACTCGTGACATGATTAAGAAGTTGCAACACTTAAAACAAGGTAGTGAAACTGTAACAAAATATTATGATGATTTACAAACTACCTTGTTGCATTCCTCTTTAGAAGAAAGTGAAGATGATTTTATGGATAGATTTTGGGGAGGATTAAACCGTGATATTCAAGAGATACTAATTCATGAAGAGTGTTATCTTATGGACCATTTGTTTCATCTTGCTTGCAAAGCTGAACAGGAAATAAAATGACGTGTTGGCCACGAGGAGAACAAGCGCACGGTGCACATTCCAAGAGTTGATATGATTGTTCCTTCAACTACTAGGCATACTATGACAACCACATCCGTTGTTGTCAGGACTACATCACCTCCGCCATGTGACACATCGCCCCCGAGAGTGGCTACATCATCTAAGTTGATCATAAGAGGTAATGACAAAGGTACTGATCTTCCATCTTTACATGAGAATGATGAATGCCTTGTCAATTTGAATGCATCATCTGATGAGCTACCCACTACTTTGATCACACCACCTATTTTAGAGGACTACGTTGATAATTTGACTTTGCCATGTGATCAAACAACTGAAATACCAACAATTTTGAGTGCACCCATTGAATTAAATATTGATGCAAAAGAACCAATGTTTAATCATTTTGATATGACCTCTAATCTTGGTGATGATTCTGTGTTGAATGACTTATTGCATGTTGTAGCATGTAAATTTGATGCAAGTAAGGTTTATTCACCAATGTTGGGATGGTTTAATGATGAACATTGTCAATCTTTTGAAATGAATAAGAGCTTCACTTATATGTGCAAACTGAGCTGCAATATTTTTATGCCTTCTACTTCTTGTGCTAATTTTTTGGCTTTAGATTTTATGAAATATGCAAGTTACTCATCTATTCATGTGTCATATATGCAAAAATCAAGGGAAGTAAAAATGGATGACATATACATATACAACATGTACACCTTGTCTCTTTTGTTAGCCACATTTCAGATTAAGCAACGCCGAGGACGGCTTTATTTTCAAGAAGGGGAGGATGATGAGGACATGACTATCTTGGATATGACCAAAAATATTGCATATATGCATATTTGTCAGGTGATTTCTAGTGCAAACTATTCAATAATTTATTTATGTTATCCAGAACAAAAATACTTCACACACTTTTGTGTTTTGTCTAATTGCAGGTGTATGGGACATTTGTACAATCCACATATGAAGATAAGGAAGAAAGAAATGTTTATTTGCTGTCCAAAAAGTTCTCTCACGTCACTTTTGGCCCAAGAGAAGATAGAGTCCAAGTCTCTCACGTTCTGGATTCAGATTCGGACTGCACAGACATACCTGACTCAAAACGCACACAAGTTTTTCATACGGACTCCGAATTGGGTGATTTTTTTTTGTTGGAAACTAGATTTCGTGCACTTTCCAACCCAATTGGAATCACCTTCAAATTCGTCCGGAGCGTTGAGTTGTGGACGAAACAATCTGATGCTGCAGCAGAATCCGAGTCAAACTACAAGTCCAAAGGTGTTACATCACCTCCGCTTGGGCCCATTGGCCTTGTACGACCTAGATTTAGTTTTAGGCTGCCCTGGGACGTCCTCCCACCTCCTTGGCCGCCACCCCTTGCGACTATATAAGTAGATCCATCTAGTAGCTTTTCTTTGGGATTTGTTTAGTTAAAAGTTAGCCATTGCAACTTCGTGTACTTCGTTTGTGTCCAACGACCAGACCAAGACCGCTTACGGATCCCCACCATTATCAATACCTCATATATATTTGCAATATTCAGATTGCTTTATCATATTCTTGCTCGTTCTTCGATTGCTTGCAGGAATAGACCTTCATGGTCAGGCTGACCGTGCTTCCGGCATCGTCAGTAACCTCAGGAGATTGGTTTAGCGATTGCTAAGGCGCAACGTCGTGCACGTTTGTAGTCGGATCGTCAAAGTCGTCTCCACCAAATCGATAGTTATCATCTCATCGAAAGATCGGGACACCCCCGCCTCTATCAAGTGGTATCAGTTTTCAGGTTGCTCGGTGAGAATTTCCAGTTTTCCTAGATTAGATTTATTTTCTTACCTATTGTCCAAGAAAAAGCCACAAAAAAAGAGTTAGATCTATTCATCCTTGGTCCAAGCCAGTCTGAGCCTTTGCAATTTTCTTTTCATTGATTGCATAGTTGAATTATGGATTGCATCGTCGTGTCGAGTTGCTGGTCTTAGTGTCTAGTTCGTTTAGAGTTTCGAGTTCTGTTCACATTAGTCACGCCACCGCTGCATCATTATCTCTTCCGCTGTCCACCACCCATCCATCAATTTCCACCACGTGCTCCCCACCATTCATTGTCATAATAATAGTTGAGATCGTTCACATCTTCACTTGATCCAATCTGCATCTTATCTAGTTTGTTTTGGAAAGAGGGAGAAAAAAAGAGAGAAAAAAAACGAGAGAAAAAAAGGAAAAAAAAAGTGAGAGAGAAAAAAGGAGAGAAAGAAAAAAAAGTGTGAGGAAAAAAAAAGAGAGAAAAAAAACAAAAAAATCGGCACAAACCTTTTCAGAGGAAAGTTGGAGACAAAGTTGTTGATATATCCTGCTTGGCTGTTGTTTCACCTCATTATCTTCACTGCTGTTGTGATCTTCACTTATATCTTGCTGTCAAGAGCTACTTAGTATCCTTCATTGATGCTAGTTGTGCTACGCCGTGACCTCATTAGTGTTCTAGGCTCGCGTCTCTAGTCCGGTCTAGCCTAGGACCAGCACAGTACCGTCGTTGAGCGTTTATTCAACATTGCATCTTTGAATTGATTATTGCTAATCTTTTGCTACCATATATAGCCAACCCAGCTCTACATATTTCTACACTGTGTATACATACGCTCCCCTGGCAATCGCTTTACTCAATATTCGGAGTTACTTGACACCGCTGGTTGCCGATCACCGCCTGCTGCATGGTAAGAACTTGTAAGACATTGATATTTGCTTTACTGTGAGCGTTTTACCACCACATCCTAGTAGTTATAGGAACATTATTTTTGGGTTTTGTTTCTTGTTCTACTAATCATGACAGGATCCAGAGTCAATTCATGGGCTTTGTCAATCGCGGGAGACGTGCCACCACCTTTGCAAATACCACAACCGTCACGAGAGGTGCACAAACATCCAAATGCACATGATCAGGTTAATGTATCTATACCACCATTTAATGGCCGTTTTAAACCTGCTTTATATATTGAATGGGAGTTCGACATAAAAAATATATTTGCTTCCCATAATTTTGATGAACATAAAAAGGTTAAGGTTAAGGTTGGTTCTTTCATTGGTTATGCTTTGGTTTGGTGGAGTGAATATTGTCGGTTACACCCTGATTATATACCTACTACTTGGGATGATTTGAAACTTGCCATGCGACATACTTTCGTCCCTGCTTATTATACTCGTGACATGATTAAGAAGTTGCAACACTTAAAACAAGGTAGTGAAACTGTAACAAAATATTATGATGATTTACAAACTACCTTGTTGCATTCCTCTTTAGAAGAAAGTGAAGATGATTTTATGGATAGATTTTGGGGAGGATTAAACCGTGATATTCAAGAGATACTAATTCATGAAGAGTGTTATCCTATGGACCATTTGTTTCATCTTGCTTGCAAAGCTGAACAGGAAATAAAACGACGTGTTGGCCACAAGGAGAACAAGCGCACGGTGCACATTCCAAGAGTTGATATGATTGTTGATGAGGACATGACTACCTTGGATATGACCAAAAATATTGCATATATGCATATTTGTCAGGTGATTTCTAGTGCAAACTATTCAATAATCTATTTATGTTATTCAGAACAAAAATACTTCACACACTTTTGTGTTTTGTCTAATTGCAGGTGTATGGGACATTTGTACAATCCACATATGAAGATAAGGAAGAAAGAGATGTTTATTTGCTGTCCAAAAAGTTCTCTCACGTCACTTTTGGCCCAAGAGAAGATAGAGTCCAAGTCTCTCACGTTCTGGATTCAGATTCGGACTGCACAGACACACCTGACTCAAAACGGACACAAGTTTTTCATACGGACTCCGAATTGGGTGATTCTTTTTTTGTTGGAAACTAGATTTCGTGCACTTTCCAACCCAATTGGAATCACCTTCAAATTCGTCCGGAGCGTCGAGTTGTGGACGAAACAATCTGATGCTGCAGCAGAATCCGAGTCAAACTACAAGTCCAAAGGTGTTACATCACCTCCACTTGGGCCCATTGGCCTTGTACGACCTAGATTTAGTTCTAGGCTGCCTTGGGACGTCCTCCCACCTCCTTGGCCGCCACCCCTTGCTCCTATATAAGTAGATCCATCTAGTAGCTTTTTCTTGGGATTTGTTTAGTTAAAAGTTAGCCATTGCAACTTCGTGTACTTCGTTTGTGTCCAACGACCAGACCAAGACCGCTTACGGATCCCCACCATTATCAATACCTCATATATATTTGCAATATTCAGATTGCTTTATCATATTCTTGCTCGTTCTTCGATTGCTTGCAGGAATAGACCTTCGTGGTCAGGCTGACCGTGCTTCCGGCATCGTCAGTAACCTCAGGAGATTGGTTTAGCGATTGCTAAGGCGCAACGTCGTGCACGTTTGTAGTCGGATCGTCAAAGTCGTCTCCACCAAATCGATAGTTATCATCTCATCGAAAGATCGGGACACCCCCGCCTCTATCAAGTGGTATCAGTTTTCAGGTTGCTCGGTGAGAATTTCCAGTTTTCCTAGATTAGATTTATTTTCTTACCTATTGTCCAAGAAAAAGCCACAAAAAAAGAGTTAGATCTATTCATCCTTGGTCCAAGCCAGTCTGAGCCTTTGCAATTTTCTTTTCATTGATTGCATAGTTGAATTATCGATTGCATCGTCGTGTCGAGTTGCTGGTCTTAGTGTCTAGTTCGTTTAGAGTTTCGAGTTCTGTTCACATTAGTCACGCCACCGCTGCATCATTATCTCTTCCGCTGTCCACCACCCATCCATCAATTTCCACCACGTGCTCCCCACCATTCATTGTCATAATAATAGTTGAGATCGTTCACATCTTCACTTGATCCAATCTGCATCTTATCTAGTTTGTTTTGGAAAGAGGGAGAAAAAAAGAGAGAAAAAAACGAGAGAAAAAAAGGAAAAAAAAGTGAGAGAGAAAAAAGGAGAGAAAGAAAAAAAAGTGTGAGGAAAAAAAAAGAGAGAAAAAAAAAAAAAAAATCGGCACAAACTTTTTCAGAGGAAAGTTGGAGACAAAGTTGTTGATATATCCTGCTTGGCTGTTGTTTCACCTCATTATCTTCACTGCTGTTGTGATCTTCACTTATATCTTGCTGTCAAGAGCTACTTAGTATCCTTCATTGATGCTAGTTGTGCTACGCCGTGACCTCATTAGTGTTCTAGGCTCGCGTCTCTAGTCCGGTCTAGCCTAGGACCAGCACAGTACCGTCGTTGAGCGTTTATTCAACATTGCATCTTTGAATTGATTATTGCTAATCTTTTGCTACCATATATAGCCAACCCAGCTCCACATATTTCTACACCGTGTATACGTACGCTCCCCTGGAAATCGCTTTACTCAATATTCGGAGTTACTTGACACCGCTGGTTGCCGATCACCGCCTGCTGCATGGTAAGAACTTGTAAGACATTGATATTTGCTTTACTGTGAGCGTTTTACCACCACATCCTAGTAGTTATAGGAACATTATTTTTGGGTTTTGTTTCTTGTTCTACTAATCATGACAGGATCCAGAGTCAATTCATGGGCTTTGTCGATCGCGGGAGACGTGCCACCACCTTCGCAAATACCACAACCGTCACGAGAGGTGCACAAACATCCAAATGCACATGATCAGGTTAATGTATCTATACCACCATTTAATGGCCGTTTTAAACCTGCTTTATATATTGAATGGGAGTTCGACATAAAAAATATATTTGCTTCCCATAATTTCGATGAACATAAAAAGGTTAAGGTTGCGGTTGGTTCTTTCATTGGTTATGCTTTGGTTTGGTGGAGTGAATATTGTCGGTTACACCCTGATTATATACCTACTACTTGGGATGATTTGAAACTTGCCATGCGACATACTTTCGTCCCTGCTTATTATACTCGTGACATGATTAAGAAGTTGCAACACTTAAAACAAGGTAGTGAAACTGTAACAAAATATTATGATGATTTACAAACTACCTTGTTGCATTCCTCTTTAGAAGAAAGTGAAGATGATTTTATGGATAGATTTTGGGGAGGATTAAACCGTGATATTCAAGAGATACTAATTCATGAAGAGTGTTATCTTATGGACCATTTGTTTCATCTTGCTTGCAAAGCTGAACAGGAAATAAAATGACGTGTTGGCCACGAGGAGAACAAGCGCACGGTGCACATTCCAAGAGTTGATATGATTGTTCCTTCAACTACTAGGCATACTATGACAACCACATCCGTTGTTGTCAGGACTACATCACCTCCGCCATGTGACACATCGCCCCCGAGAGTGGCTACATCATCTAAGTTGATCATAAGAGGTAATGACAAAGGTACTGATCTTCCATCTTTACATGAGAATGATGAATGCCTTGTCAATTTGAATGCATCATCTGATGAGCTACCCACTACTTTGATCACACCACCTATTTTAGAGGACTACGTTGATAATTTGACTTTGCCATGTGATCAAACAACTGAAATACCAACAATTTTGAGTGCACCCATTGAATTAAATATTGATGCAAAAGAACCAATGTTTAATCATTTTGATATGACCTCTAATCTTGGTGATGATTCTGTGTTGAATGACTTATTGCATGTTGTAGCATGTAAATTTGATGCAAGTAAGGTTTATTCACCAATGTTGGGATGGTTTAATGATGAACATTGTCAATCTTTTGAAATGAATAAGAGCTTCACTTATATGTGCAAACTGAGCTGCAATATTTTTATGCCTTCTACTTCTTGTGCTAATTTTTTGGCTTTAGATTTTATGAACTATGCAAGTTACTCATCTATTCATGTGTCATATATGCAAAAATCAAGGGAAGTAAAAATGGATGACATATACATATACAACATGTACACCTTGTCTCTTTTGTTAGCCACATTTCAGATTAAGCAACGCCGAGGACGGCTTTATTTTCAAGAAGGGGAGGATGATGAGGACATGACTATCTTGGATATGACCAAAAATATTGCATATATGCATATTTGTCAGGTGATTTCTAGTGCAAACTATTCAATAATTTATTTATGTTATCCAGAACAAAAATACTTCACACACTTTTGTGTTTTGTCTAATTGCAGGTGTATGGGACATTTTTACAATCCACATATGAAGATAAGGAAGAAAGAAATGTTTATTTGCTGTCCAAAATGTTCTCTCACGTCACTTTTGGCCCAAGAGAAGATAGAGTCCAAGTCTCTCACGTTCTGGATTCAGATTCGGACTGCACAGACATACCTGACTCAAAACGCACACAAGTTTTTCATACGGACTCCGAATTGGGTGATTTGTTTTTGTTGGAAACTAGATTTCGTGCACTTTCCAACCCAATTGGAATCACCTTCAAATTCGTCCGGAGCGTTGAGTTGTGGACGAAACAATCTGATGCTGCAGCAGAATCCGAGTCAAACTACAAGTCCAAAGGTGTTACATCACCTCCGCTTGGGCCCATTGGCCTTGTACGACCTAGATTTAGTTTTAGGCTGCCTTGGGACGTCCTCCCACCTCCTTGGCCGCCACCCCTTGCTCCTATATAAGTAGATCCATCTAGTAGCTTTTCTTTGGGATTTGTTTAGTTAAAAGTTGGCCATTGCAACTTCGTGTACTTCGTTTGTGTCCAACGACCAGACCAAGACCGCTTACGGATCCCCACCATTATCAATACCTCATATATATTTGCAATATTCAGATTGCTTTATCATATTCTTGCTCGTTCTTCGATTGCTTGCAGGAATAGACCTTCGTGGTCAGGCTGACCGTGCTTCCGGCATCGTCAGTAACCTCAGGAGATTGGTTTAGCGATTGCTAAGGCGCAACGTCGTGCACGTTTGTAGTCGGATCGTCAAAGTCGTCTCCACCAAATCGATAGTTATCATCTCATCGAAAGATCGGGACACCCCCGCCTCTATCAGCAGGAGGCAAAGAGGAAGGCACGTCCTCGAATGAAAATAATGCCTCTTTGCACACAAAAGCATAGCAAACAGATTTGCTAAAATCTAGCTCATCAATATCAGATTTGGTGGCAAATAAACATGCACTTTTCAATTTAATTTCAGAAGCAACACTAGATGTTTTATTATTAGGCTTCATTTGTTGCTCAAATTCTTTTGCCACAATCTGATTTTCACTCTTATTCTTCTCCTCTTTTGCTTTATTAGCTCTATTAATATCATCTTTCAAAATGGAATCAGGAGTCATAGGAAGCAAAGTAATATTTTTATCCTTATGAACAAGAGTATAGTGATTGTTTCTACCATGGTGTACAGAATTTTTATCAAATTGCCATGCTCTACCAAGTAATAAGGAACATGCTTGCATAGGTACCACATCACAGTCAACATAATCAGCATATGTAGAGATACAAAAATGCACACGAACAGTACGTGTTACCTTAACCTTGCCGCTGTTGTTGAACCATTGGATGTAGTAAGGATGTGGATGTGGTATTGTGGTGAGAGAAAGCTTCTCCACCATCTCCATGCTAGCCAAGTTGTTGCAGCTCCCTCCGTCTATGATGACGCGCACAGAACGTTCCTTCACAACTCCCTTGGTATGGAACAAATTGTGCCTCTGATTTTGCTCAGCTTGTGTGATCTGCACACTCAAAACACGTTGAGCAACTAAACATTCATACCTGTCAGCGTCTTCAGAAGCCATGCATTGCGTCTCATGATCAGAATCATCTCCACCATGTTCTTCACGTGTAATAAGAGCCAAAGTCTCCTCATCATAGTCACTAGCAGACTCATATCCACCATCCGCGGTAGCAATCATCACACGCGGAGATTTGCATTCTCTCGCATAATGACCTCCTCCCTTACAACGACGACAAATAATATCACTTGTGTGCCCTGTTGATGCCATGGAAGAAGAAGAACGCTGTGAAGGCCCCGCGGGTGCGCTCTTGGCAGATAATGGTGGTTGTGCCTGTTTTCTTGTATCACGGCTAGAGGTGGCACCGGATGGAGGTGCTGGTGCAGTTGAAGTAGAAGATGCACGTGGTGTCCATGATGAAGGTCGGCCTGCAGAAAAGTTAGTTCGCCCTAATGCTTGTCGATCCTGCACTTCACGTTCAGCTTTACAAGCAAGATGGAATAAACGAGTGATATTAGTAAACTCCTTATAGTCTGGAATGGTCTGAATCTCTCTATTTAATCCACCCAGAAAACGTGCAAGCATAGCTTCATTCTCCTCAACAATACCACATCTAATCATGCCAGTTTGTAATTCCTGATAATATTCTTCTACCGAATTTTTCCCTTGTCTTAAACGCTGCAATTTTTGAAGCAATTCACGTTGATAATATGGTGGAACCCAACGCGTACGCATAGCAGTTTTCAAAGCAGCCCAAGTAGTTGGAATAGGATATAATCTACAATGTTCAGACCACCATACACATGCAAAACTAGTGAAAGCACAAACAGCAGCAGCAACTCGTCTCTCCTCAGGATATTGTAAACATGTAAATCGTTGTTCAGTTTCTAACTCCCAAGTAAGATATATATCAGGAACATATCTACCCTCAAATGGTGGAATATTCAATTTCAGTTTAGGAACATGGACATCATCTCGTACCTAAGGTGGTGGTGCAGGCCTACCATTACGAATATATACCTGAGGTCGACCTGCTGGTGGTGGTGCAGGTGGCTGCACGTAGTGCTGATTTTGATCAACCTCATCCTCATAATCTCCCACATAATCATCCTCCTCCGCATCAGCAGCAGGAGCCACAGAAGTATCAACAGCAGCACCAACAGTTTGGCCAAACGCAAGAGGAACACGACTCGCTCGGCGATGGTCTGTTTCGCGATGTGGAGGTAGTCGTTGTTGTTGTTGTGGTGGTGGTGGTGCAGCGGGTGGTGGTGGTGGAAGACGCGCGAGCAATTCATTAAACTTGTTATCGAGCTTTGTTTCGAACGTCTTCTCAAGGCCAGTGATCTTCTCCATGGCCTCTTCAAAATTGTTCAGCACATCTTGCACCTGTTCAGTCATCATTTGCTGAAACTTATCATGACGCTCCTTGTTCGATAAATTCTCCCAGTCAATCTCGTCGGCTTGTGATCCTGGCATGGTTAGCAGCAATAGAAACACACAAGAATATGATCCTACAGACTACTAACAAGTGGTGGTGGTGGGTGTCACAAATCCGTCAAGCAAAACTCAAATTCTTACCAGTTCTTACCCAGCAACAGGCGGTGATCGGCAACTGTTGTAGTCAAAACTCTCAAAGCTTGGATAGAGCGATTACCAGGGAGAGTCAAACGCACGACGTAGATGTATGTGGAGCTGGGAAGGCTTATAATATGGTAGCAAAAAGGGTCAGCAATAATCAATTCAGAGATGCAAAGTTGAATAAATGCTCAACGGCGGTACTGTGCTGGTCCTAGGCTAGACTGTGCTAGAGACGAGAGCCTAGAACACCAACAAAATCACGGCGCGGCACGTAAACAAGGGGGGAGCACAGTCTGAATTTTTTTTCTCTTTTTTTGCACTTTTTTTTCCTCTTTTTTTTTTGCTCCGCAACAAATTTTTTTTCGAAGAAGTCTACAAATGGTCTAAAAACTGCCTAGCCAGAATTTTCTAGACTTAGTTTTCTTTTTGAAGTTGGAACTATTTTTCTTCTGCGGATGGCTCGGAAGTTGGGGAGTCCTTCTCTGTCACGACTCGGAGTATCGCGTGATCTGGAAATCGAGAACAATGCAACAATTACTAGACTCGGATTAGGACTGGTGGCGGAGATGAATCCGGTGGAACTCGGACTGGTGGCGGAGATGAATCTGGTGGAACATGGACAGGTGGCGGATATATGTTGCAGGTGAACTCGGATTGGCGTGATGGCGGCGGATATGTGGTGGCGTATATGGATTCGGATTGGCGGTGAATATGTGGTGGTGGTATATGGCAATAGCGACGATGATGATGCGGTGGTGATATATGCCAGCGGCGACGTGACAACCTGTGAACAGAACTCGAAACTCTAAAAGACTAGACGCTAAGACCAGCAACTGGACTCGATGATGCAACCGCAAATTCAACAAAGCAAATATAGAAAAGATTATGCAAGGCTCAGATTGGTTCGGATGGGATGAACTAACCCTAATTTTTTTTTTGGCTTTTTCGTGGACTATAGGTATGAAGAACAGACTCGATCTAAACTACGAAAAACTGTAGAATCTCACTTAGCAACCTGGAAATCTAATACCACTTGATAGAGGCAAAAGTGTCCCGTCTTTTGATGAGATGATGGATATCGCTTTGGTGGCAGTCGACTTTGACGATACGACTACGAACGTGCGAGGACGTCGCGCCTTAGCAATCGCTAAACCAACTCCGAGAGGTTATTGACCACGCCGGAGCACGATCAACCTGACCACGAGGGTCTGTTTCCTGCGAGCAAACGAAGAACAAGCAAGAAACTGAGATTGCAATCTGGATATTGCGAATATAAGATGAAAGCTTTATTGATCAAGGTGGGGTTCTATGACGCCTTTGTCTGGTCGTTGAACACAAACGAAGTACGCGAAGTTGCAGCTATGGCGAACTTTAATCTAAACAAAACCCAAAATCTGAACGGTGCCCTAAGGGCTGTATATATGGAGGAAGAGAGGGGAATTTCGTGGCCCTTGGTGGAGGGGTCCGAAATCAACCCTATCTCTTGTTTCCCCACACATACGGACTCTAAAAATAGCCTATACCTATGTATTTCGAAATTACATGGGCCTGGCCCAATAAAAAGGTGATGCAGCACCTATAATTGCCTCGGAACGAAATTTATGAAGTGACATCTTGTATATTTCGTCCAAGGCTTCATGCACCCATTATGGTGGCTTCAAAGTCCTGAAATCATCACTTGTAACTCCGTTCTTGTTCCCCTTGCGCATGGCATCATCTCCATGCTTGTTCTTGCTCCAATGTTCATCCTTCTCCAAGCTAGGCCCTTCATTACGGGTGTCACAAATCCGTCAAGCAAAACTCAAATTCTTACCAGTTTTTACCCAGCAACAGGCGGTGATCGGCAACCGTTGTAGTCAAAACTCTCAAAGCTTGGATAGAGCGATTACCAGGGAGAGTCAAACGCACGACGTAGATGTATGTGGAGCTGGGAAGGCTTATAATATGGTAGCAAAAAGGGTCAGCAATAATCAATTCAGAGATGCAAAGTTGAATAAACGCTCAACGACGGTACTGTGCTGGTCCTAGGCTAGACTGTGCTAGAGACGCGAGCCTAGAACACCAACAAAATCACGGCGCGGCCTAAATTGGATACATTTGTTTTGCTTACAAATGAAGGGCCTAGCTTGGAGAAGGATGAACATTGGAGCAAGAACAAGCATGGAGATGATGCCATGCGCAAGGGCAACAAGAACGGAGTTACAAGTGATGATTTCAGGACTTTGAAGCCACCATAATGGGTGCATGAAGCCTTGGACGGAATATACAATATGCCACTTCATAAATTTCGTCCCGAGGCTATTATAGGTGCTGCGTCACCTTTTTATTGGGCCAGGCCCATGTAATTTCGAAATACATAGTTATAGGCTATTTTTAGAGTCCGTATGTGTGGGGAAACAAGAGATAGGGTTGATTTCGGACCCCTCCACCAAGGGCCATGAAATTCCCCCTCTCTTCCTCCATATATACAGCCCTTAGGGTACCGTTTAGACTTTGGGTTTTGTTTAGATTAAAAGTTCGCCATACCTGCAACTTCGCGTACTTCGTTTGTGTTCAACGACCAGACAAAGGCGTCACAGAACCCCACCTTGATCAATAAAGCTTTCATCTTATATTCGCAATATCCAGATTGCAATCTCAGTTTCTTGCTTGTTCTTCGTTTGCTCACAGGAAACAGACCCTCGTGGTCAGGTTGATCGTGCTTCGGCGTGGTCAATAACCTCTCGGAGTTGGTTTAGCGATTGCTAAGGCGCGACGTCCTCGCACGTTCGTAGTCGGATCGTCAAAGTCAACTGCCACCAAAGCGATATCCATCATCTCATCGAAAGACGGGACACCTTTGCCTCTATCACGAAAGTACCTGGTAATTTAGTTGGCGTGCACGAGCTCTAGTAGTTGGTCCAGTATGTATAGCAGCAGGGCCTGTGGGTGTAACAATTTTATTGATGTCCTCATCATCCTCCCCTTCTTGAAACGAAGTCGTCCTCGACGGAAGTTCATCTTCCTCACCCAAATAAGGCTTCAAATCTGCAATGTTAAAAGTGGGACTAACCCCAAAATCTACAGGCAGCTCAAGTTTATATGCATTATCATTTATTTTCTCTAACACCTTAAAGGGACCATCAGCACGTGGCATTAACTTTGATTTGCGCAAATCAGGAAATCTATCCTTACGCAAATGTAACCAAACAAGATCTCCAGGTGCAAACACAACATGTTTTCTACCCTTATCTCCAGCAAGTTTATATTTAGCATTCATATGCTCAATGTTTTCCTTAGTTAACTCATGCATTTTTAAAATCAATTCAGCACGTTGTTTAGCATCAAAATTAACCTTCTCCAAAGATGGAAGAGGCAACAAATCAATAGGTGCACGAGGTAGGAAACCATACACAACTTCAAAAGGGCACATCTTAGTAGTAGAATGCAATGAACGATTATAAGCAAATTCAATATGAGGCAAGCATTCCTCTCACATTTTCTTATTATTCTTCAAAACAGCCCTAAGCATAGTAGACAACGTTCTATTGACTACTTCAGTTTGTCCATCAGTTTGGGGGTGACAAGTAGTACTAAAAAGCAGTTTAGTCCCCAACTTAGCCCATAAACATCTCCAAAAGTGGCTAAGAAATTTAGTATCACGATCTGAAACAATAGTATTTGGCACACCATGCAAGCGAATAATTTCACGAAAGAACAAATCAGCAACATTAACAGCATCATCGCCTTTATGACATGGTATAAAGTGTGCCATTTTCGAGAATCTATCCACGACAACAAATATGCTATCCCTCCCCTTCTTTGTTCGAGGTAAACCTAAAACAAAGTCCATAGATATATCCTCCCAAGGAACACTAGGTACAGGCAAAGGCATATATAAACCATGAGGATTGAGTCGTGACTTAGCTTTTTGACATGTAGTGCAGCGAGCAATAAAACGCTCAACATCCCGTCTCATCTTTGGCCAAAAGAAATGTGTAGCAAGTACGTCCTCCATCTTCTTCACGCCAAAGTGTCCCATTAATCCTCCTCCATGCGCCTCCTGCAACAACAAAAGACGAACGGAGCTAGCTGGAATGCATAGCTTGTTAGGACGAAACACAAATCCATCGTTAACAACAAACTTGTTCCACATTCTTCCTTCTTTACAATTCTGCATTACATCTTTAAAATCAGCATCATGCACATATTGATCTTTGATGGTCTCCAAACCAAATATTTTGAAGTCAAGTTGTGAAAGCATAGTATAGCGACGAGACAATGCATCAGCAATAACATTTTCTTTTCCCTTCTTGTGTTTAATGACATAAGGGAAAGTCTCAATGAATTCAACCCATTTAGCATGTCTACGATTCAGTTTAGCTTGACTTTTAATATGTTTCAAAGATTCATGATCAGAATGTATAACAAATTCTTTGGGCCATAAATAATGTTGCCATGTTTCTAAACTCCGAACAAGAGCATATAATTCTTTATCATAAGTAGAATAATTCAGACTAGGCCCACTCAATTTTCCAGAAAAGTATGCAACAGGTTTGCCATCTTGTAATAACACACCTCCTAATCCAATTCCACTAGCATCACATTCAAGCTCAAAAGTCTTATTAAAATCAGGAAGTTGGAGTAAAGGAGCATGTGTCAACTTATCTTTCAATACCGTGAAGGCTTCTTCCTGTGCGGTACCCCAAAGAAAAGGCACATTAATAGAGGCGAGGGTGTCCCGATCTTTCGATGAGATGATAACTATCGATTTGGTGGAGACGACTTTGACGATCCGACTACAAACGTGCACGACGTTGCGCCTTAGCAATCGCTAAACCAATCTCCTGAGGTTACTGACGATGCCGGAAGCACGGTCATCCTGACCACGAAGGTCTATTCCTGCAAGCAATCGAAGAACGAGCAAGAATATGATAAAGCAATCGGAATATTGCAAATATATATGAGGTATTGATAATGGTGGGGATCCAGAAGCGGTCTTGGTCTGGTCGTTGGACACAAACGAAGTACACGAAGTTGCAATGGCTAACTTTTAACTAAACAAATCCCAAGGAAAAGCTACTAGATGGATCTACTTATATTGGAGCAAGGGGTGGCGGCCAAGGAGGTGGGAGGACGTCCCAAGGCAGCCTAAAACTAAATCTAGGTCGTACAAGGCCAATGGGCCCAAGTGGAGGTGATGTAACACCTTTGGACTTGTAGTTTGACTTGGATTCTGCTGCAGCATCAGATTGTTTCGTCCACACCTCAATGCTCCGGACCAATTTGAAGGTGATTCCAATTGGGGTGGAAAGTGCACGAAATCTAGTTACCAACAAAAAAAGAATCACCCAATTCGGAGTCCATATGAAAAACTTGTGTGCGTTTTGAGTCAGGTATGTCTGTGCAGTCCGAATCTGAATCCAGAACGTGAGAGACTTGGACTCTATCTTCTCTTGGGCCAAAAGTGACGTGAGAGAACTTTTTGGACAGCAAATAAACATCTCTTTCTTCCTTATCTTCATATGTGGATTGTACAAATGTCCCATACACCTGCAATTAGACAAAACACAAAAGTGTGTGAAGTATTTTTGTTCTGGATAACATAAATAGATTATTGAATAGTTTGCACTAGAAATCACCTGACAAATATGCATATATGCAATATTTTTGGTCATATCCAAGGTAGTCATGCCCTCATCATCCTGCCCTTCTTGAAAATAAAGCCGTCCTCGGCGTTGCTTAATCTGAAATGTGGCTAACAAAAAAGACAAGGTGTACATGTTGTATATGTATATGTCATCCATTTTTACTTGCCTTGATTTTTGCATATATGACACATGAATAAATGAGTAACTTGCATAGTTCATAAAATCTAAAGCCAAAAAATTAGCACAAGAAGTAGAAGGCATGAAAATATTGCAACTCAGTTTGCACATATAAGTGAAGCTCTTATTCATTTCAAAAGATTGACAATGTTCATCATTAAACCATCCCAACATTGGTGAATAAACCTTACTTGCATCAAATTTACATGCTACAACATGCTTAAATAAGCAAACATGCAATAAGTCATTTAACACAGAATCATCACCAAGATTAGAGGTCATATCAAAATGATTAAACATTGGTTCTTTTGCATCAATAGTTAATTCAATGGGTGCACTCAAAATTGTTGGTATTTCAGTTGTTTGATCACATGGCAAAGTCGAATTATCAACGTAGTCCTCTAAAATAGGTGGTGTGATCAAAGTAGTGGGTAGCTCATCAGATGGTGCATTCAAATTGACAAGGCATTCATCATTCTCATGTAGATATGGAAGATCAGTACCTTTGTCATTACCTCTTATGATCAACTCAAATGATGTAGTCACTCTCGGGGGCGATGTGTCACATGGTGGAGGTGATGTAGTCCTGACAACAACGGATGTGGTTGTCATAGTATGCCTAGTAGTTGAAGGAACAATCATATCAACTCTTGGAATGTGCACCGTGCGCTTGTTCTCCTCGTGGCCAACACGTCGTTTTATTTCCTGTTCAGCTTTGCAAGCAAGATGAAACAAATGGTCCATAGGATAACACTCTTCATGAATTAGTATCTCTTGAATATCACGGTTTAATCCTCCCCAAAATCTATCCATAAAATCATCTTCACTTTCTTCTGAAGAGGAATGCAACAAGGTAGTTTGTAAATCATCATAATATTTTGTTACAGTTTCACTACCTTGTTTTAAGTGTTGCAACTTCTTAATCATGTCACGAGTATAATAAGCAGGGACGAAAGTATGTCGCATGGCAAGTTTCAAATCATCCCAAGTAGTAGGTATATAATCAGGGTGTAACCGACAATATTCACTCCACCAAACCAAAGCATAACCAGTGAAAGAACCAACCGCAACCTTAACCTTTTTATGTTCATCGAAATTATGGGAAGCAAATATATTTTTTATGTCGAACTCCCATTCAATATATAAAGCAGGTTTAAAACGGCCATTAAATGGTGGTATAGATACATTAACCTGATCATGTGCATTTGGATATTTGTGCACCTCTCGTGACGGTTGTGGTATTTGCAAAGGTGGTGGCACGTCTCCCGCGATCAACAAAGCCCATGAATTGACTCTGGATCCTGTCATGATTAGTAGAACAAGAAACAAAACCCAAAAATAATGTTCCTATAACTACTAGGATGTGGTGGTAAAACGCTCACAGTAAAGCAAATATCAATGTCTTACAAGTTCTTACCATGCAGCAGGCGGTGATCGGCAACCAGCGGTGTCAAGTAACTCCGAATATTGAGTAAAGCGATTGCCAGGGGAGCGTACGTATACACGGTGTAGAAATATGTGGAGCTGGGTTGGCTATATATGGTAGCAAAAGATTAGCAATAATCAATTCAAAGATGCAATGTTGAATAAACGCTCAACGACGGTACTGTGCTGGTCCTAGGCTAGACCGGACTAGAGACGCAAGCCTAGAACACTAATGAGGTCACGGCGTAGCACAACTAGCATCAATGAAGGATACTAAGTAGCTCTTGACAGCAAGATAGAAGTGAAGATCACAACGGCAGTGAAGATAATGATGAAAAACAACTGCCAAGCAGGATATACAACAACTCTCTCTCCAACTTTCCTCTTAAAAAGTTTGAGACAATTTTCTGATAAATTCTTTCAAAGAATGCTACTAACTCAAGCTTTCCAATGCAAAAAGAATCACTCAATTCCGAGGTGATATGAGGAGTCAAAAAATTCTAAAACTGGCTTGAAAAATTGGAATAAGCTGTGTTCGCGAACTTCGGAGGGCAAAAAGACCTATTTAGAAGCCGATTTTGAGGTGCAAAATATTGAACGTGATTCTGCAACTATTTAGATGCGTCTCGTCTCTAGCTTTAATTTGAGTACTCGCAGAGCCAAAATGGACTTCGTATGAGGAAGTTATGCCTGTTTTACTGAGCAGTGCACAAAACAGATTCCAATCCGAATTCAACTACGAGATTGAGTCTAGATAGATCTGAACTTTGTTTTTTTTTCTCTCTTTTTTCCTCACACTTTTTATTCTTTTTCTTTCTCTCTTTTTTTCTCTGACTTTTTTTTACTTTTTTTCACTCGTTTTTTTTCTCTATCTTTTTTTTTCTCTCTCCCTCTTTCCAAAACAAACTAGATAAGATGTAGATTGGATCAAGCGAAGATGGGAACGATCTCAACTATGATTATGACAATGAACGGTGGGTAGCACGTGGAGGAAATTGATGGATGGGTGGTGGACAGCGGAAGGGATAACGATGCAGCGGTGACGTGACTAATGTGAACAGAACTCGAAACTCTAAACGACCTAGACACTAAGACCAGCAACTCGACACGACGATGCAACCGATAATTCAACTATGCAAGCAATGAAAAGAAAATTACAAAGGCTCAGACTAGCTTGGACAAAAGATGAATAGATCTAACTCTTTTTTGTGGATTTTTCTTGGACAATAGGTAAGAAAATAAATCTAATCTAGGAAACTGGAAATTCTCACCGAGCAACCTGAAAACTGATACCACTTGATAGAGGCGAGGGTGTCCCGATCTTTCGATGAGATGATAACTATCGATTTGGTGGAGACGACTTTGACGATCCGACTACAAACGTGCACGACGTTGCGCCTTAGCAATCGCTAAACCAATCTCCTGAGGTTACTGACGATGCCGGAAGCACGGTCAGCCTGACCACGAAGGTCTATTCCTGCAAGCAATCGAAGAACGAGCAAGAATATGATAAAGCAATCTGAATATTGCAAATATATATGAGGTATTGATAATGGTGGGGATCCGTAAGCGGTCTTGGTCTGGTCGTTGGACACAAACGAAGTACACGAAGTTGCAATGGCCAACTTTTAACTAAACAAATCCCAAAGAAAAGCTACTAGATGGATCTACTTATATAGGAGCAAGGGGTGGCGGCCAAGGAGGTGGGAGGACGTCCCAAGGCAGCCTAAAACTAAATCTAGGTCGTACAAGGCCAATGGGCCCAAGTGGAGGTGATGTAACACCTTTGGACTTGTAGTTTGACTCGGATTCTGCTACAGCATCAGATTGTTTCGTCCACAACTCAACACTCAGGACGAATTTGAAGGTGATTCCAATTGGGGTGGAAAGTGCACGAAATCTAGTTTCCAACAAAAAAAGAATCACCCAATTCGGAGTCCATATGAAAAACTTGTGTGCGTTTTGAGTCAGGTATGTCTGTGAAGTCCGAATCTGAATCCAGAACGTGAGAGACTTGGACTCTATCTTCTCTTGGGCCAAAAGTGACGTGAGAGAACTTTTTGGACAGCAAATAAACATCTCTTTCTTCCTTATCTTCATATGTGGATTGTACAAATGTCCCATACACCTGCAATTAGACAAAACACAAAAGTGTGTGAAGTATTTTTGTTCTGGATAACATAAATAGATTATTGAATAGTTTGCACAAGAAATCACCTGACAAATATGCATATATGCAATATTTTTGGTCATATCCAAGGTAGTCATGTCCTCATCACACATCTTTCTTTGTAAGCTCATTGAGAGGTGCAGCAATGGTGCTGAAATCTCTCACAAAACGCCTATAGAATCCAGCGAGGCCAAGAAAACTCCTCACTTGTGTGACCGTTTTGGGCTGCGGCCAACTCTCAATAGCTTCAATCTTGGCTTTATCAACTTCAATTCCCTGTGGAGTAACAACATAGCCAAGAAAAGATACTCGGTCGGTGCAAAAGGTGCACTTCCCAAGGTTACCAAACAAACGTGCATCACGTAGAGCAATAAAAACATCACGTAAATTATCCAAATGTTCTTCCAAAGATCTGCTATAAATCAATATGTCATCAAAGTAAACTACCACAAATCGTCCAATGAAAGCACGTAAAACTTCGTTCATTAATCTCATGAAAGTACTAGGTGCATTAGTTAACCCAAAAGGCATGACTAACCACTCATATAATCCAAACTTAGTTTTAAATGCTGTTTTCCATTCATCTCCCAATTTCATACGAATTTGATGGTAGCCACTACGCAAATCAACTTTGGAGAATATTGTAGAGCCACTCAATTCATCAAGCATATCATCTAGCCTAGGAATAGGATGACGATAACGAATAGTAATATTATTAATGCCTCTACAATCAACACACATACGTGATGTACCATCCTTTTTCGGCACTAGAATAATAGGAACAGCACAAGGACTAAGGGATTCGCGTATATAACCTTTGTCGAGAAGCTCTTGTACTTGACACATAATCTCCTTCGTCTCCTCTGGATTGGTAAGGTATGGTGCACGGTTTGGCAGTGAAGCACCGGGAATTAAGTCAATCTGATGCTCAATCCCTCGAATAGGCGGTAATCCCGGTGGCACGTCTTGTGGAAAAACGTCAGCGAACTCCTGCAAAATGTTAGTGACAGCAGGAGGCAAAGAGGAAGGCATGTCCTCGAAAGAAAATAATGCCTCTTTGCACACAAAAGCATAGCAAACAGATTTGCTGAAATCTAGCTCATCAATATCAGATTTGGTGGCAAATAAACATGCACTTTTCAATTTAATTTCAGAAGCAACACTAGATGGTTTATTATTAGGCTTCATTTGTTGCTCAAATTCTTTTGCCACAATCTGATTTTCACTCTTATTCTTCTCCTGTTTTGCTTTATTAGCTCTATTAATATCATCATTCAAAATGGAATCAGGAGTCATAGGAAGCAAAGTAATATTTTTATCCTTATGAACAAGAGTATAGTGATTGTTTCTACCATGGTGTACAGAATTTTTATCAAATTGCCATGGTCTACCAAGTAATAAGGAACATGCTTGCATAGGTACCACATCACAATCAACATAATCAGCATATGTAGATATACTAAAATGCACACGAACAGTACGTGTTACCTTAACCTTGCCGCTGTTGTTGAACCATTGGATGTAGTAAGGATGTGGATGTGGTCTTGTGGTGAGAGAAAGCTTCTCCAACATCTCCATGCTAGCCAAGTTGTTGCAGCTCCCTCCATCTATGATGACGTGCACAGAACATTCTTTCACAACTCCCTTGGTATGGAACAAATTGTGCCTCTGATTTTGCTCAGGTTGTGTGACCTGCACACTCAAAACACGTTGAGCAACTAAACATTCATACTTGTCAGCGTCTTCAGGAGCCATGTATTGCGTCTCATGATCAGAATCATCTCCACCATGTTCTTCACGTGTAATAAGAGCCAAAGTCTCCTCATCATAGTCACTAGCGGACTCATATCCACCAACCGTGGTAGCAATCATCACACGCGGAGATTTGCATTCTCTCGCATAATGACCTCCTCCCTTACAACGACGACAAATAATATCACTTGTGTGCCCTGTTGATGCCCTGGAAGAAGAAGAACTCTGTGCAGGCCCGGCAGGTGCGCTCTTGGCAGATAATGGTGGTTGTTCCTGTTTTCTTGTATCACGGCTGTAGGAGGCACCTGATTGAGGTGCTGGTGCAGTTGAAGTAGAAGATGCACGCGGTGTCCATGATGAAGGTCGGCCTGCAGAAAAGTTAGTTCGCGCCAATGCTTGTCGATCCTGCACTTCACGTTCAGCTTTACAAGCAAGATGGAATAAACGAGTGATATTAGTATACTCCTTATAGTCTAGAATGGTCTGAATCTCTCTATTTAATCCACCCAGAAAACGTGCAAGCATAGCTTCATTCTCCTCAACAATACCACATCGAATCATGCCAGTTTGTAATTCCTGATAATATTCTTCTACAGAATTTTTTCCTCGTCTTAAACACTGCAATTTTTGAAGCAATTCACGTTGATAATATGGTGGAACCCAACGCGTACGCATAGCAGTTCTCAAAGCAGCCCAAGTAGTTGGAATAGGATATAATCTACAATGTTCAGACCACCAGACACATGCAAAACTAGTGAAAGCACAAACAGCAGCGGCAACCCGTCTCTCCTCGGGATATTGTAAACATGTAAAACGTTGTTCAGTTTCTAACTCCCAAGTAAGATATATATCAGGAACATATCTACCCTCAAATGGTGGAATATTCAATTTCAGTTTAGGAATATGGACATCATCTCGTACCTGAGGTGGTGGTGCAGGCCTACCATTACGAATATATACCCGAGGTCGACCTGGTGGTGGTGGTGCTGGTGGCTGCACGTAGTGCTGATTTTGATCAACCTCATCCTCATAATCGCCTGCATACTCATCATCCTCCTGGGTACCAGCAGCAGCAGTAGCAGGAGCCAAAGAAACACCAACAGCAGTAGCAGCGGCACCAGAATTTTTTCCTGGCTCAATAGGAACACGCTGTGCTCGTCCATACTGATTCGGAAGGGGGCGTAGTTGTTGTTGTTGCAGAGGTGCGGCAGGTGCAGCCGGTGGTGGAAGACGCGCAAGCAGTTCATTACATCTGTTATCGAGCTTTGTTTCGAACGTCTTCTCAAGGCCAGTGATCTTCTCCATGGCCTCTTCAAAATTGTTCAGCACATCTTGCACCTGTTTAGTCATCATTTGCTGAAACTTATCATGAAGCTCCTTGTTCGATAAGTTCTCCCAGTCAATCTCGTCGGCTTGTGATCCTGGCATGGTTAGCAGCAATAGAAACACACAAGAATATGATCCTATAGACTACGAACAAGTGGCGGTGGTGGGTGTCACAAATCCGTCAAGCAAAACTCAAATTCTTACTAGTTCTTACCCAGCAACAGGCGGTGATCGGCAACCGTTGTAGTCAAAACTCTCAAAGCTTGGATAGAGCGATTACCAGGGAGAGTCAAACGCACGACGTAGATGTATCTGGAGCTGGGAAGGCTTATAGTATGGTAGCAAAAAGGGTCAGCAATAATCAATTCAGAGATGCAAAGTTGAATAAACGCTCAACGACGGTACTGTGCTGGTCCTAGGCTAGACTGTGCTAGAGACGCGAGCCTAGAACACCAACAAAATCACGGCGCGGCACGTAAACAAGGGAAAAGCACACTCTAAAATTTTTTTTCGCTCTTTTTTTTTTGGGCTCTTTTTTTTTGCGCTGCTTTTTTTTTTGCGAAAAATCACTATAATGGCGAGTGTCTCAAAACTCTTCCTAGCTCAAACTGACAGGATGGACACGAAATTTTTTCGACCAATTTTTTTTTTGACTGCCCGGACCCAAAAACTGGAAACTGGTCAAAAAAAACTTCCTATAATGGCACCTGTCTCAAAACACTCAGAAACACCTAAAAATAGGATAGCCAGAATTTTTTTTGAAAAATGCGTTTTCGAAATTTTTTTGGGCCTAAACGGAGCGTGGTTTCCCGACTCTTTTTTTTTTTCCGAAACCTACTCCGGCAAGGAAACACGAATCGGAAACTAGATGGATCTCGAAAACAAACCTAATATGACAAGAACTCGGATTGGTGGTTGATATATGGTGGTAGATGGGAGCGGTGGTGGTATATGACACGGATTCGAAGCGGTGGCGGATAAGCGGTGGTGGTAGATGGCAGGGGCGATGATGATGGTGCGGCGGCGGCGTGACAACTTATGACCAGAACTCGAAACTCTAAAAGACTAGACCTAAGACCAGCAACTAGACACGACGATGCAACCGCAAATTCAACAAAGCAAAACCCTAAAAAGATTATGCAAGGCTCAGATTGGTTCAGATATGATGAACTAACCCTAATTTTTTTTGTGGCTTTTTCGTGGACTATAGGTATGACGAACAGACTCGATCTAAACTACGAAAAACTGTAAAATCTCACCGAGCAACCTGGAAATCTGATACCACTTGATAGAGGCAAAGGTGTCCCGTCTTTGGATGAGATGATGGATATCGCTTTGGTGGAAGTCGACTTTGACGATCCGACTACGAAACGTGCGAGGACGTCGCGCCTAAGCAATCGCTAAAACAACTCCGAGAGGTTATTGACCACGCTGGAGCACGATCAACCTGACCACGAGGGTCTGTTTCCTGCGAGCAAACGAAGAACAAGCAAGAAACTAAGATTGCAATCTGGATATTGCGAATATAAGATGAAAGCTTTATTGATCAAGGTGGGGTTCTGTGACGCCTTTGTCTGGTCGTTGAACACAAACGAAGTACGCGAAGTTGCAGCTATGGCGAACTTTTAATCTAAACAAAACCCAAAGTCTAAACGATGCCCTAAGGGCTGTATATATGGAGGAAGAGGGGGGAATTTCGTGGCCCTTGGTGGAGGGGTCCGAAATCAACCCTATCTCTTGTTTCCCCACACATACGGACTCTAAAAATAGCCTATACTTATGTATTTCGAAATTACATGGGCCTGGCCCAATAATAAGGTGACGCAGCACCTAAAATAGCCTCGGGACGAAATTTATGAAGTGGCATCTTGTATCTTTCGTCCAAGGCTTCATGCACCCATTATGGTGGCTTCAAAGTCCTGAAATCCTCACTTGTAACTCCGTTCTTGTTCCCCTTGCGCATGCCATCATCTCCATGCTTGTTCTTGCTCCAATGTTCATCCTTCTCCAAGCTAGGCCCTTCATTTGTAAGCAAAACAAATGTATCCAATTTAGGCAACATCATACTCTCATGAACATTAGAATCATTACCAAGAAACAGAAGTACCTGGTAATTTAGTTGGCGTGCACGAGCTCTAGTAATTGGTCCAGTATGTATAGCAGCAGGGCCTGTGGGTGTAACAATTGTATTGATGTCAGGTTGAAGCCACTACTGCTACATATACGGGACCAATTACTAGAGCTCGCGCACGCCAATTAAATTATCAGGTACTTTCGTTTCTTGGTAATGATTCTAATGTTCATGAGAATATGATGCTGCCTAAATTGGATACATTTGTTTTGCTTACAAATGAAGGGCCTAGCTTGGAGAAGGATGAACATTGGAGCAAGAACAAGCATGGAGATGATGCCATGCGCAAGGGGAACAAGAACGGAGTTACAAGTGATGATTTCAGGACTTTGAAGCCACCATAATGGGTGCATGAAGCCTTGGACGAAATATACAAGATGTCACCTCATAAATTTCGTCCCGAGGCTATTATAGGTGCTGCATCACCTTTTTATTGGGCCAGGCCCATGTAATTTCGAAATACATAGGTATAGGCTATTTTTAGAGTCCGTATGTGTGGGGAAACAAGAGATAGGGTTGATTTCGGACCCCTCCACCAAGGGCCACGAAATTCCCCTCTCTTCCTCCATATATACAGCCCTTAGGGCACCGTTTAGACTTTGGGTTTTGTTTAGATTAAAAGTTCGCCATAGCTGCAACTTCGCGTACTTCGTTTGTGTTCAACGACCAGACAAAGGCGTCAGAGAACCCCACCTTGATCAATAAAGCTTTCATCTTATATTCACAATATCCAGATTGCAATCTTAGTTTCTTGCTTGTTCTTCGTTTGCTCGCAGGAAACAGACCCTCGTGGTCAGGTTGATCGTGCTCCGGCGTGGTCAATAACCTCTCGGAGTTGTTTTAGCGATTGCTAAGGCGCGACGTCCTCGCACGTTCGTAGTCGGATCGTCAAAGTCGACTTCCACCAAAGCGATATCCATCATCTCATCGAAAGACGGGACACCTTTGCCTCTATCAAGTGGTATCAGATTTCCAGGTTGCTCGGTGAGATTTTACAGTTTTTCGAAGTTTAGATCGAGTCTGTTCTTCATACCTATAGTCCACGAAAAAGCCAAAAAAAAATAGGGTTAGTTCATCCCATCCGAACAAATCTGAGCCTTGCATAATCTTTTCTGTATTTGCTTTGTTGAATTTGCGGTTGCATCATCGTGTCCAGTTGCTGGTCTTAGCGTCTAGTCTTTTAGAGTTTCGAGTTCTGTTCATAGGTTGTCACGTCGCCGCTGCCATATATCACCATCGCATCATCATCGTCACAGTTGCCATATACCACCACAACATATTCACCGCCAATCCGAATCCATATACGCCACCACATATCCGCCGCCATCACGCCAATCCGAGTTCACCTGCAACATATATCCGCCACCTGTCCGTGTTCCACCAGATTCATCTCCGCCACCAGTCCGAGTTCCACCAGATTCATCTCCGCCACCAGTCCTAGTCCGAGTCCAGTAATTGTTGCATTGTTCTCGATTTCCAGATCACGCGATACTCCGAGTCGTGATAGGGGTGGAGGTGTCCCGTCTTTCGATGAGATGGTGGATTTCGCTTTGGTGAAGTCGACTTTGACGATCCGACTACGAACGTCCGAGGACGTCGCGCCTTAGCAATCGCTAAACCAACTCCGAGAGGTTATTGACCACGCCGGAGCACGATCAACCTGACCACGAGGGTCTGTTTCCTGCGAGCAAACGAAGAACAAGCAAGAAACTAAGATTGCAATCTGGATATTGCGAATATAAGATGAAAGCTTTATTGATCAAGGTGGGGTTCTGTGACGCCTTTGTCTGGTCGTTGAACACAAACGAAGTACGCGAAGTTGCAGCTATGGCGAACTTTTAATCTAAACAAAACCCAAAGTCTAAACGATGCCCTAAGGGCTGTATATATGGAGGAAGAGGGGGGAATTTCGTGGCCCTTGGTGGAGGGGTCCGAAATCAACCCTATCTCTTGTTTCCCCACACATACGGACTCTAAAAATAGCCTATACTTATGTATTTCGAAATTACATGGGCCTGGCCCAAAGGTGACGCAGCACCTAAAATAGCCTCGGGACGAAATTTATGAAGTGGCATCTTGTATATTTCGTCCAAGGCTTCATGCAGCCATTATGGTGGCTTCAAAGTCCTGAAATCATCACTTGTAACTCCGTTCTTGTTCCCCTTGCGCATGCCATCATCTCCATGCTTGTTCTTGCTCCAATGTTCATCCTTCTCCAAGCTAGGCCCTTCATTTGTAAGCAAAACAAATGTATCCAATTTAGGCAGCATCATATTCTCATGAACATTAGAATCATTACCAAGAAACGAAAGTACCTGATAATTTAGTTGGCGTGCACGAGCTCTAGTAATTGGTCCAGTATGTATAGCAGCAGGGGCTGTGGGTGTAACAATTGTATTGATGTCCTCATCATCCTCCCCTTCTTGAAATGAAGTCGTCCTCGACGGAAGTTCATCTTCCTCACCCACATAATGCTTCAAATCTGCAATGTTAAAAGTGGGACTAACCCCAAAATCTGCAGGCAACCGAAGATGGAAGAGGCAACAAATCAATAGGTGCACGAGGTAGGAAACCATACACAACTTCAAAAGGGCACATCTTAGTAGTAGAATGCAATGAACGATTATAAGCAAATTCAATATGAGGCAAGCATTCCTCCCACATTTTCTTATTATTCTTCAAAACAGCCCTAAGCATAGTAGACAACGTTCTATTGACTACTTCAGTTTGTCCATCAGTTTGGGGGTGACAAGTAGTACTAAAAAGCAGTTTAGTCCCCAACTTAGCCCATAAACATCTCCAAAAGTGGCTAAGAAATTTAGTATCACGATCTGAAACAATAGTATTTGGCACACCATGCAAGCGAATAATTTCACGAAAGAACAAATCAGCAACATTAACAGCATCATCGCTTTTATGACATGGTATAAAGTGTGCCATTTTCGAGAATCTATCCACGACAACAAATATGCTATCCCTCCCCTTCTTTGTTCGAGGTAAACCTAAAACAAAGTCCATAGATATATCCTCCCAAGGAACACTAGGTACAGGCAACGGCATATATAAACCATGAGGATTGAGTCGTGACTTAGCTTTTTGACATGTAGTGCAGCAAGCAATAAAACGCTCAACATCCCGTCTCATCTTTGGCCAAAAGAAATGTGTAGCAAGTACGTCCTCCGTCTTCTTCACGCCAAAGTGTCCCATTAATCCTCCTCCATGCGCCTCCTGCAACAACAAAAGACGAACGGAGCTAGCTGGAATGCATAGCTTGTTAGCACGAAACACAAATCCATCGTTAACAACAAACTTGTTCCACATTCTTCCTTCTTTACAATTCTGCATTACATCTTTAAAATCAGCATCATGCACATATTGATCTTTGATGGTCTCCAAACCAAAAATTTTGAAGTCAAGTTGTGAAAGCATAGTATAGCGACGAGACAATGCATCAGCAATAACATTTTCTTTTCCCTTCTTGTGTTTAATGACATAAGGGAAAGTCTCAATGAATTCAACCCATTTAGCATGTCTACGATTCAGTTTAGCTTGACTTTTAATATGTTTCAAAGATTCATGATCAGAATGTATAACAAATTCTTTGGGCCATAAATAATGTTGCCATGTTTCTAAAGTCCGAACAAGAGCATATAATTCTTTATCATAAGTAGAATAATTCAGACTAGGCCCACTCAATTTTTCAGAAAATTATGCAACAGGTTTGCCATCTTGTAATAACACACCTCCTAATCCAATTCCACTAGCATCACATTCAAGCTCAAAAGTCTTATTAAAATCAGGAAGTTGAAGTAAAGGAGCATGTGTCAACTTATCTTTCAATACCGTGAAGGCTTCTTCCTGTGCGGTACCCCAAACAAAAGGCACATCCTTCTTTGTAAGCTCGTTGAGAGGTGCAGCAATGGTGCTGAAATCTCTCACAAAACGCCTATAGAATCCAGCGAGGCCAAGAAAACTCCTCACTTGTGTGACCGTTTTGGGCTGCGGCCAACTCTCAATAGCTTCAATCTTGGCTTTGTCAACTTCAATTCCCTGTGGAGTAACAACATAGCCAAGAAAAGATACTCGGTCGGTGCAAAAGGTGCACTTCCCAAGGTTACCAAACAAACGTGCATCACGTAGAGCAATAAAAACAGCACGTAAATGTTCCAAATTGATAGAGGCGGAGGTGTCCCGTCTTTCGATGAGATGATGGATTTCGCTTTGGTGGAAGTCGACTTTGACGATCCGACTACGAACGTGCTAGGACGTCGCGCCTTAGCAATCGCTAAACCAACTCCGAGAGGTTATTGACCACGCCGGAGCACGATCAACCTGACCACGAGGGTCTGTTTCCTGCGAGCAAACGAAGAACAAGCAAGAAACTGAGATTGCAATCTGGATATTGCGAATATAAGATGAAAGCTTTATTGATCAAGGTGGGGTTCTGTGACGTCTTTGTCTGGTCGTTGAACACAAACGAAGTACGTGAAGTTGCAGCTATGGCGAACTTTTAATCTAAACAAAACCCAAAGTCTAAACGATGCCCTAAGGGCTGTATATATGGAGGAAGAGGGGGGAATTTCGTGGCCCTTGGGGGAGGGGTCCGAAATCAACCCTATCTCTTGTTTCCCCACACATACGGACTCTAAAAATAGCCTATACTTATGTATTTCGAAATTACATGGGCCTGGCCCAATAATAAGGTGACGCAGCACCTAAAATAGCCTCGGGACGAAATTTATGAAGTGGCATCTTGTATATTTCGTCCAAGGCTTCATGCACCCATTATGGTGGCTTCAAAGTCCTGAAATCATCACTTGTAACTCCGTTCTTGTTCCCCTTGCGCATGCCATCATCTCCATGCTTGTTCTTGCTCCAATGTTCATCCTTCTCCAAGCTAGGCCCTTCATTTGTAAGCAAAACAAATGTATCCAATTTAGGCAGCATCATATTCTCATGAACATTAGAATCATTACCAAGAAATGAAAGTACCTGGTAATTTAGTTGGCGTGCACGAGTCGGGTAGCCACGCTCCGTTTAGGCCCAAAATTTTTCGAAAACGCATTTTTCGAAAAAATTTCTGGCTATCCTATTTTTAGGTGTTTCTGAGTGTTTTGAGACAGGTGCCATTATAGGAAGTTTTTTTTGACCCGTTTCCAGTTTTTGGGTCCGGGCAGTCGAAAAAAAAATATTTGGTCGAAAAAATTTCGTGCCCATCCTGTCAGTTTGAGCTAGGAAGAGTTTTGAGACACTCGCCATACTGGACCAATTACTAGAGCTCGTGCACGCCAACTAAATTACCAGGTACTTTCGTTTCTTGGTAATGATTCTAATGTTCATGAGAATATGATGCTGCCTAAATTGGATACATTTGTTTTGCTTACAAATGAAGGGCCTAGCTTGGAGAAGGATGAACATTGGAGCAAGAACAAGCATGGAGATGATGGCATGCGCAAGGGGAACAAGATCGGAGTTACAAGTGATGATTTCAGGACTTTGAAGCCACCATAATGGGTGCATGAAGCCTTGGACGAAATATACAAGATGCCACTTCATAAATTTCGTCCCGAGGCTATTTTAGGTGCTGCGTCACCTTATTATTGGGCCAGGCCCATGTAATTTCGAAATACATAAGTATATGCTATTTTTAGAGTCCGTATGTGTGGGGAAACAAGAGATAGGGTTGATTTCGGACCCCTCTACCAAGGGCCACGAAATTCCCCCCTCTTCCTCCATATATACAGCCCTTAGGGCATCGTTTAGACTTTGGGTTTTGTTTAGATTAAAAGTTCGCCATAGCTGCAACTTCGCGTACTTCGTTTGTGTTCAACGACCAGACAAAGGCGTCACAGAACCCCACCTTGATCAATAAAGCTTTCAACTTATATTCGCAATATCCAGATTGCAATCTCAGTTTCTTGCTTGTTCTTTGTTTGCTCGCAGGAAACAGACCCTCGTGGTCAGGTTGATCGTGCTCCGGCGTGGTGAATAACCTCTCGGAGTTGGTTTAGCGATTGCTAAGGCGCGACGTCCTCGCACGTTCGTAGTCGGATCGTCAAAGTCGACTGCCACCAAAGCGATATCCATCATCTCATCGAAAGACGGGACACCTTTGCCTCTATCAAGTGGTATCAGATTTCCAGGTTGCTCGGTGAGATTTTACAGTTTTTCGTAGTTTAGATCGAGTCTGTTCTTCATACCTACAGTCCACGAAAAAGCCACAAAAAAAATTAGGGTTAGTTCATCATATCCGAACCAATCTGAGCCTTTGCATAATCTTTTTAGGGTTTTGCTTTGTTGAATTTGCGGTTGCATCGTCGGTCTAGTTGCTGGTCTTAGAGTCTAGTCTTTTAGAGTTTTGAGTTCTGGTCATAAGTTGTCACGCCGCCGCCGCACCATCATCATCGCCCCTGCCATCTACCACCACCGCTCCGAATCCGTATCCATATACCACCACCGCTCCGTGCCCATATACCACCACCGATCCATATCCATATACTACCACCGCTACCACCACTGCTGCCATATACCACCACCATATATCCACCACCAATCCGAGTTCCTTGCTTATTAGGTTTGTTTTCGGGATCCATCTAGATTCCGATTCGTGTTTCCTTGCCGGAGTAGGTTTCGGAAAAAAAAGAGTCGGGAAACCTCGCTCCGTTTAGGCCCAAAATTTTTCGAAAACGCATTTTTCGAAAAAAATTCTGGCTACCCTATTTTTAGGTGTTTCTGAGTGTTTTGAGACAGGTGCCATTATAGGAAGTTTTTTTGACCCGTTTCCAGTTTTTGGGTCCGGGCAGTCGAAAAAAAAATTGGTCGAAAAAAAATTTCGTGCCCATCCTGTCAGTTTGACCTAGGAAGAGTTTTGAGACACTCGCCATTATAGTGATTTTTCGCAAAAAAAAAGCAGCGCAAAAAAAAAGAGCGCGAAAAAAAGCGAATTTTTTTTCAGAGTGTGCTTTTCCCTTTTTTACGTGCCGAGCCGTGATTTTGTTGGTGTTCTAGGCTCATGTCTCTAGCACAGTCTAGCCTAGGACCAGCACAGTACCGTCGTTGAGCGTTTATTCAACTTTGCATCTCTGAATTGATTATTGCTGACCCTTTTTGCTACCATACTATAAGCCTTCCCAGCTCCACATACATCTACGTCGTGTGTTTGACTCTCCCTGGTAATCGCTCTATCCAAGCTTTGAGAGTTTTTGACTACAACGGTTGCCGATCACCGCCTGCTGCTGGGTAAGAACTGGTAAGAATTTGAGATTTGCTTGACGGATTTGTGATACACCACCACCACTTCTTAGTAGTCTGTAGGATCATATTCTTGTGTGTTTCTATTGCTGCTAACCATGCCAGGATCACAAGCCGACGAGATTGACTGGGAGAACTTATCGAACAAGGAGCTTCATGATAAGTTTCAGCAAATGATGACTGAACAGGTGCAAGATGTGCTGAACAATTTTGAAGAGGCCATGGAGAAGATTACTTGCCTTGAGAAGACGTTCGAAACAAAGCTCGATAACAGATTTAATGAACTGCTTGCGCGTCTTCCACCACCGGCTGCACCTGTCGCACCTCTGCAACAACAACAACTACGCCCCCTTCCGAATCAATATGGACGAGCACAGCGTGTTCCTATTGAGCCAGGACAAAATTCTGGTGCCGCTGCTACTGCTGTTGGTGCTTCTTTGGCTCCTGCTACTGCTGCTGCTGGTACCCAGGAGGATGATGATTATGTGGGAGATTATGAGGATGAGGTTGATCAAAATCCGAACTACGTGCAGCCACCAGCACCACCACCACCAGGTCGACCTCAGGTATATATTCGTAATGGTAGGCCTGCACCACCACCTCAGGTACGAGATGATGTCCATATTCCTAAACTGAAATTGAATATTCCACCATTTGAGGGTAGATATGTTCCTGATATATATCTTACTTGGGAGTTAGAAACTGAACAACGATTTACATGTTTACAATATCCTGAGGAGAGACGAGTTGCTGCTGCTGTTTGTGCTTTCACTAGTTTTGCATGTGTATGGTGGTCTGAACATTGTAGATTATATCCTATTCCAACTACTTGGGCTGCTTTGAAAACTGTTGTGTGTACTCGTTGGGTTCCACCATATTATCAACGTGAATTGCTTCAAAAATTACAGCGTTTAAGACAAGGGAAAAATTCGGTAGAAGAATATTATCAGGAATTACAAACTGGCATGATTAGATGTGGTATTGTTGAGGAGAATGAAGCTATGCTTGCACGTTTTCTGGGTGGATTAAATAGAGAGATTCAGACCATTCTAGACTATAAGGAGTATACTAATATCACTCGTTTATTCCATCTTGCTTGTAAAGCTGAACGTGAAGTGCAGGATCGACAAGCATTGGGGCGAACTAACTTTCTGCAGGCCGACCTTCATCATGGACACCACGTGCATCTTCTACTTCAACTGCACCAGCACCTCCATCCGGTGCCACCTCCAGCCGTGATACAAGAAAACAGGCACAACCACCATTATCTGCCAAGAGCGCACCTACGGGGCCTGCACAACGTTCTTCTTCTTCCATGGCATCAACAAGGCACACAAGTGATATTATTTGTCGTCGTTGTAAGGGAGGAGGTCATTATGCGAGAGAATGCAAATCTCCGCGTATGATGATTGCTACCGCGGATGGTGGATATGAGTCCGCTAGTGACTATGATGAGGAGACATTGGCTCTTATTACACGTGAAGAACATGGTGGAGATGATTCTGATCATGAGACGCAATACATGGCTCCTGAAGACGCTGACAGGTATGAATGTTTAGTTGCTCAACGTGTTTTGAGTGTGCAGGTCACACAAGCTGAGCAAAATCAGAGGCACAATTTGTTCCATACCAAGGGAGTTGTGAAGGAACGTTCTGTGCGTGTCATAATAGACGGAGGGAGCTGCAACAACTTGGCTAGCATGGAGATGGTGGAGAAGCTTTCTCTCACCACAAGACCACATCCACATCCTTACTACATCCAATGGTTCAACAACAGCGGCAAGGTTAAGGTAACACGTACTGTTCGTGTGCATTTTAGTATCTCTACATATGCTGATTATGTTGATTGTGATGTGGTACCTATGCAAGCATGTTCCTTATTACTTGGTAGACCATGGCAATTTGATAAAAATTCTGTACACCATGGTAGAAACAATCACTATACTCTTGTTCATAAGGATAAAAATATTACTTTGCTTCCTATGACTCCTGATTCCATTTTGAAAGATGATATTATAGAGCTAATAAAGCACAACAGGAGAAGAATAAGAGTGAAAATCAGATTGTGGCAAAAGAATTTGAGCAACAAATGAAGCCTAATAATAAACCATCTAGTGTTGCTTCTGAAATTAAATTGAAAAGTGCATGTTTATTTGCCACCAAATCTGATATTGATGAGCTAGATTTCAGCAAATCTGTTTGCTATGCTTTTGTGTGCAAAGAGGCATTATTTTCATTCGAGGACGTGCCTTCCTCTTTGCCTCCTGCTGTCACTAACATTTTGCAGGAGTTCGCTGACGTTTTTCCACAAGACGTGCCACCGGGATTACCGCCTATTCGAGGGATTGAGCATCAGATTGACTTAATTCCCGGTGCTTCACTGCTAAACCGTGCACCATACCGTACCAATCCAGAGGAGACGAAGGAGATTATGCGTCAAGTACAAGAGCTTCTCGACAAAGGTTATATACGTGAATCCCTTAGTCCTTGTGCTGTTCCTATTATTCTAGTGCCGAAAAAGGATGGTACATCACGTATGTGTGTTGATTGTAGAGGCATTAATAATATTACTATTCATTATCGTCATCCTATTCCTAGGGTAGATGATATGCTTGATGAATTGAGTGGCTCTACAATATTCTCCAAAGTTGATTTGCGTAGTGGATACCATCAAATTCGTATGAAATTGGGAGATGAATGGAAAACAGCATTCAAAACTAAGTTTGGATTATATGAGTGGTTAGTCATGCCTTTTGGGTTAACTAATGCACCTAGTACTTTCATGAGATTAATGAACGAAGTTTTACGTGCTTTCATTGGTCGATTTGTGGTAGTTTACTTTGATGACATATTGATTTATAGCAGATCTTTGGAAGAACATTTGGAACATTTACGTGCTGTTTTTATTGCTCTACGTGATGCACGTTTGTTTGGTAACCTTGGGAAGTGCACCTTTTGCACCGACCGAGTATCTTTTCTTGGCTATGTTGTTACTCCATAGGGAATTGAAGTTGATAAAGCCAAGATTGAAGCTATTGAGAGTTGGCCGCAACCCAAAACAGTCACACAAGTGAGGAGTTTTCTTGGCCTCGCTGGATTCTATAGGCGTTTTGTGAGAGATTTTAGCACCATTGCTGCAGCTCTCAATGAGCTTACGAAGAAAGATGTGCCTTTTCTTTAGGGTACCGCATAGGAAGAAGCCTTCTCGGTATTGAAAGATAAGTTGACACATGCTCCTTTACTCCAACTTCCTGATTTTAATAAGACTTTTGAGCTTGAATGTGATGCTAGTGGAATTGGATTAGGCGGTGTGTTATTACAAGATGGCAAACCTGTTGCATACTTTTCTGAAAAATTGAGTAGGCCTAGTCTGAATTATTCTACTTATGATAAAGAATTATATGCTCTTGTTCGGACTTTAGAAACATGGCAACATTATTTATGGCCCAAAGAATTTGTTATACATTCTGATCATGAATCTTTGAAACATATTAAAAGTCAAGCTAAACTGAATCGTAGACATGCTAAATGGGTTGAATTCATTGAGACTTTTCCTTATGTCATTAAACACAAGAAGGGAAAAGAAAATGTTATTGCTGATGCATTGTCTCGCCGCTATACTATGCTTTCACAACTTGACTTCAAAAAATTTGGTTTGGAGACCATCAAAGATCAATATGTGCATGATGCTGATTTTAAAGATGTAACGCAGAATTGTAAAGAAGGAAGAATGTGGAACAAGTTCGTCGTTAACGATGGATTTGTGTTTCGTGCTAACAAGCTATGCATTCCAGCTAGCTCCGTTCGTCTTTTGTTGTTGCAGGAGGCGCATGGAGGAGGATTAATGGGACACTTTGGCGTGAAGAAGACGGAGGACGTACTTGCTACACATTTCTTTTGGCCAAAGATGAGACGGGATGTTGAGCGTTTTATTGCTCGCTGCACTACATGTCAAAAAGCTAAGTCACGACTCAATCCTCATGGTTTATATATGCCGTTACCTGTACCTAGTGTTCCTTGGGAGGATATATCTATGGACTTTGTTTTAGGTTTACCTCGAACAAAGAAGGGGAGGGATAGCATATTTGTTGTCGTGGATAGATTCTCGAAAATGGCACACTTTATACCATGTCATAAAAGCGATGATGCTGTTAATGTTGTTGATTTGTTCTTTCGTGAAATTATTCGCTTGCATGGTGTGCCAAATACTATTGTTTCAGATCATGATACAAAATTTCTTAGCCACTTTTGGAGATGTTTATGGGCTAAGTTGGGGACTAAACTGCTTTTTAGTACTACTTGTCACCCCCAAACTGATGGCCAAACTGAAGTAGTCAATAGAACATTGTCTACTATGCTTAGGGCTGTTTTGAATTGTAATAAGAAAATGTGGGGGGAATGCTTGCCTCATATTGAATTTGCTTATAATCGTTCATTGCATTCTACTACTAAGATGTGCCCTTTTGAAGTTGTGTATGGTTTCCTACCTCGTGCACCTATTGATTTGTTGCCTCTTCCATCTTCGGAGAAGGTTAATTTTGATGCTAAACAACGTGCTGAATTGATTTTAAAAATGCATGAGTTAACTAAGGAAAACATTGAGCGTATGAATGCTAAATATAAACTTGCTGGAGATAGGGGTAGAAAACATGTTGTGTTTGCACCTGGAGATCTTGTTTGGTTACATTTGCGTAAGGATAGATTTCCGGATTTGCGCAAATCAAAGTTAATGCCACGTGCTGATGGTCCCTTTAAGGTGTTAGAGAAAATAAATGATAATGCATATAAACTTGAGCTGCCTGTAGATTTTGGGGTTAGTCCCACTTTTAACATTGCAGATTTGAAGCCTTATTTGGGTGAGGAAGATGAACTTCCGTCGAGGACGACTTCATTTCAAGAAGGGGAGGATGATGAGGACATCAATACAATTGTTACACCCACAGCCCCTGCTGCTATACATACTGGACCAATTACTAGAGCTCGTGCACGCCAACTAAATTACCAGGTACTTTCGTTTCTTGGTAATGATTCTAATGTTCATGAGAATATGATGCTGCCTAAATTGGATACATTTGTTTTGCTTACAAATGAAGGGCCTAGCTTGGAGAAGGATGAACATTGGAGCAAGAACAAGCATGGAGATGATGGCATGCGCAAGGGGAACAAGAACGGAGTTACAAGTGATGATTTCAGGACTTTGAAGCCACCATAATGGGTGCATGAAGCCTTGGACGAAATATACAAGATGCCACTTCATAAATTTTGTCCCGAGGCTATTTTAGGTGCTGCGTCACCTTATTATTGGGCCAGGCCCATGTAATTTCGAAATACATAAGTATAGGCTTTTTTTAGAGTCCGTATGTGTGGGGAAACAAGAGATAGGGTTGATTTCGGACCCCTCCACCAAGGGCCAGGAAATTCCCCCCTCTTCCTCCATATATACAGCCCTTAGGGCATCGTTTAGACTTTGGGTTTTGTTTAGATTAAAAGTTCGCCATAGCTTCAACTTCGCGTACTTCATTTGTGTTCAACGACCAGACAAAGGCGTCACAGAACCCCACCTTGATCAATAAAGCTTTCATCTTATATTCGCAATATCCAGATTGCAATCTCAGTTTCTTGCTTGTTCTTCGTTTGCTCGCAGGAAACAGGCCCTCGTGGTCAGGTTGATCGTGCTCCGGCGTGGTCAATAACCTCTCGGAGTTGGTTTAGCGATTGCTAAGGCGCGACGTCCTCGCACGTTCGTAGTCGGATCGTCAAAGTCGACTGCCATCAAAGCGATATCCATCATCTCATCGAAAGACGGGACACCTTTGCCTCTATCACTTTTGGAGATGTTTATGGGCTAAGTTGGGGACTAAACTGCTTTTTAGTACTACTTGTCACCCCCAAACTGATGGACAAACTGAAGTAGTCAATAGAACGTTGTCTACTATGCTTAGGGCTGTTTTGAAGAATAATAAGAAAATGTGGGAGGAATGCTTGCCTCATATTGAATTTGCTTATAATCGTTGATGAGGACATCAATACAATTGTTACACCCACAGCCCCTGCTGCTATACATACTGGACCAATTACTAGAGCTCGTGCACGCCAACTAAATTACCAGGTACTTTCGTTTCTTGGTAATGATTCTAATGTTCATGAGAATATGATGCTGCCTAAATTGGATACATTTGTTTTTCTTACAAATGAAGGGCCTAGCTTGGAGAAGGATGAACATTGGAGCAAGAACAAGCATGGAGATGATGGCATGCGCAAGGGGAACAAGAACGGAGTTACAAGTGATGATTCCAGGACTTTGAAGCCACCATAATGGGTGCATGAAGCCTTGGACGAAATATACAAGATGCCACTTCATAAATTTCGTCCCGAGGCTATTTTAGGTGCTGCGTCACCTTATTATTGGGCCAGGCCCATGTAATTTCGAAATACATAAGTATAGGCTATTTTTAGAGTCCGTATGTGTGGGGAAACAAGAGATAGGGTTGATTTCGGACCCCTCCACCAAGGGCCACGAAATTCCCCCCCTCTTCCTCCATATATACAGCCCTTAGGGCATCGTTTAGACTTTGGGGTTTTGTTTAGATTAAAAGTTCGCCATAGCTGCAACTTCGCGTACTTCGTTTGTGTTCAACGACCAGACAAAGGCGTCACAGAACCCCACCTTGATCAATAAAGCTTTCATCTTATATTCGCAATATCCAGATTGCAATCTTAGTTTCTTGCTTGTTCTTTGTTTGCTCGCAGGAAACAGACCCTCGTGGTCAGGTTGATCGTGCTCCGGCGTGGTCAATAACCTCTCGGAGTTGGTTTAGCGATTGCTAAGGCGCGACGTCCTCGCACGTTCGTAGTCGGATCGTCAAAGTCGACTTCCACCAAAGCGATATCCATTATCTCATCGAAAGATCGGGACCCTCGCCTCTATCAAGTGGTATCAGATTTCCAGGTTGCTCGGTGAGATTTTACAGTTTTTCGTAGTTTAGATCGAGTCTGTTCTTCATACCTACAGTCCACGAAAAAGCCACAAAAAAAAATTAGGGTTAGTTCATCATATCCGAACCAATCTGAGCCTTTGCATAATCTTTTTAGGGTTTTGCTTTGTTGAATTTGCGGTTGCATCGTCGTGTCTAGTTGCTGGTCTTAGAGTCTAGTCTTTTAGAGTTTCGAGTTCTGGTCATAAGTTGTCACGCCGCCGCCGCACCATCATCATCACCCCAATTGATAAGAACGTGTAAGACATTGATATTTGCTTTACTGTGAGCATTTTACCACCACATCCTAGTAGTTATAGGAACATTATTTTTGGGTTTTGTTTCTTGTTCTACTAATCATGACAGGATCCAGAGTCAATTCATGGGCTTCGTCGATCGCGGGAGACGTGCCACCACCTTTGCAAGTACCACAACCGTCACGAGAGGTGCACAAACATCCAAATGCACATGATCAGGTTAATGTATCTATACCACCATTTAATGGCCATTTTAAACCTGCTTTATATATTGAATGGGAGTTCGACATAAAAAATATATTTGCTTCCCATAATTTCGATGAACATAAAAAGGTTAAGGTTGCGGTTGGTTCTTTCACTGGTTATGCTTTGGTTTGGTGGAGTGAATATTGTCGGTTACACCCTGATTATATACCTACTACTTGGGATGATTTGAAACTTGCCATGCGACATACTTTCGTCCCTGCTTATTATACTCGTGACATGATTAAGAAGTTGCAACACTTAAAACAAGGTAGTGAAACTGTAACAAAATATTATGATGATTTACAAACTACCTTGTTGCATTCCTCTTTAGAAGAAAGTGAAGATGATTTTATGGATCGATTTTGGGGAGGATTAAACCGTGATATTCAAGAGATACTAATTCATGAAGAGTGTTATCCTATGGACCATTTGTTTCATCTTGCTTGCAAAGCTGAACAGGAAATAAAACGACGTGTTGGCCACGAGGAGAACAAGCGCACGGTGCACATTCCAAGAGTTGATATGATTGTTCCTTCAACTACTAAGCATACTATGACAACCACATCCGTTGTTGTCCGGAATACATCACCTCCACCATGTGACACATCGCCCCCGAGAGTGGCTACATCATCTGAGTTGATCATAAGAGGTAATGACAAAGGTACTGATCTTCCATCTCTACATGAGAATGATGAATGCCTTGTCAATTTGAATGCACCATCTGATGAGCTACCCACTACTTTGATCACACCACCTATTTTAGAGGACTACGTTGATAATTTGACTTTGCCATGTGATCAAACAACTGAAATACCAACAATTTTGAGTGCACCAATTGAATTAACTATTGATGCAAAAGAACCAATGTTTAATCATTTTGATATGACCTCTAATCTTGGTGATGATTCTGTGTTGAATGACTTATTGCATGTTTGCTTATTTAAGCATGTTGTAGCATGTAAATTTGATGCAAGTAAGGTTTATTCACCAATGTTGGGATGGTTTAATGATGAACATTGTCAATCTTTTGAAATGAATAAGAGCTTCACTTGTATGTGCAAACTGAGTTGCAATATTTTCATGCCTTCTACTTCTTGTGCTAATTTTTTGGCTTTAGATTTTATGAACTATGCAAGTTACTCATCTATTCATGTGTCATATATGCAAAAATCAAGGGAAGTAAAAATGGATGACATATACATATACAACATGTACACCTTGTCTCTTTTGTTAGCCACATTTCAGATTAAGCAACGCCGAGGACGGCTTTATTTTCAAGAAGGGGAGGATGATGAGGACATGACTACCTTGGATATGACCAAAAATATTGCATATATGCATATTTGTCAGGTGATTTCTAGTGCAAACTATTCAATAATCTATTTATGTTATCCAGAACAAAAATACTTCACACACTTTTGTGTTTTGTCTAATTGCAGGTGTATGGGACATTTGTACTGATGAGGACATCAATACAATTGTTACACCCACAGCCCCTGCTGCTATACATACTGGACCAATTACTAGAGCTCGTGCACGCCAACTAAATTACCAGGTACTTTCGTTTCTTGGTAATGATTCTAATGTTCATGAGAATATGATGCTGCCTAAATTGGATACATTTGTTTTGCTTACAAATGAAGGGCCTAGCTTGGAGAAGGATGAACATTGGAGCAAGAACAAGCATGGAGATGATGGCATGCGCAAGGGAAACAATAACGGAGTTACAAGTGATGATTTCAGGACTTTGAAGCCACCATAATGGGTGCATGAAGCCTTGGACGAAATATACAAGATGCCACTTCATAAATTTCGTCCCGAGGCTATTTTAGGTGCTGCGTCACCTTATTATTGGGCCAGGCCCATGTAATTTCGAAATACATAAGTATAGGCTATTTTTAGAGTCCGTATGTGTGGGGAAACAAGAGATAGCGTTGATTTCGGACCCCTCCACCAAGGGCCACGAAATTCCCCCCTCTTCCTCCATATATACAGCCCTTAGGGCATCGTTTAGACTTTGGGTTTTGTTTAGATTAAAAGTTCGCCATAGCTGCAACTTCGCGTACTTCGTTTGTGTTCAACGACCAGACAAAGGCGTCACAGAACCCCACCTTGATCAATAAAGCTTTCATCTTATATTCGCAATATCCAGATTGCAATCTTAGTTTCTTGCTTGTTCTTCGTTTGCTCGCAGGAAACAGACCCTCGTGGTCAGGTTGATCGTGCTCCGGCGTGGTCAATAACCTCTCGGAGTTGGTTTAGCGATTGCTAAGGCGCGACGTCCTCGCACGTTCGTAGTCGGATCGTCAAAGTCGACTTCCACCAAAGCGATATCCATCATCTCATCGAAAGACGGGACACCTTTGCCTCTATCACAAACTGTTGGTGCTGCTGTTGATACTTCTGTGGCTCCTGCTACTGCTGTTGCTCGTACCCAGGAGGATGATGAGTATGCGGGCGATTATGAGGATGAGGTTGATCAAAATCAGATCTACGAGCAGCCACCAGCACCACCACCAGCAGATCGACCTCAGGTATATATTCGTAATGGTAGGCCTGCACCACCACCTCAGGTACGAGATGATGTCCATATTCCTAAACTGAAATTGAATATTCCACCATTTGAGGGTAGATATGTTCCTGATATATATCTTACTTGGGAGTTAGAAACTGAACAACGATTTACATGTTTACAATATCCTGAGGAGAGACGAGTTGCTGCTGCTGTTTGTGCTTTCACTAGTTTTGCATGTGTATGGTGGTCTGAACATTGTAGATTGTATCCTATTCCAACTACTTGGGCTGCTTTGAAAACTGCTATGCGTACGCGTTGGGTTCCACCATATTATCAATGTGAATTGCTTCAAAAATTGCAGCGTTTAAGACAAGGAAAAAATTCTGTAGAAGAATATTATCAGGAATTACAAACTGGCATGATTAGATGTGGTATTGTTGAGGAGAATGAAGCTATGCTTGCACGTTTTCTGGGTGGATTAAATAGAGAGATTCAGACCATTCTAGACTATAAGGAGTATACTAATATCACTCGTTTATTCCATCTTGCTTGTAAAGCTGAACGTGAAGTGCAGGATCGACAAGCATTGGGGCGAACTAACTTTTCTGCAGGCCGACCTTCATCATGGACACCACGTGCATCTTCTACTTCAACTGCACCAGCACCTCCATCAGGTGCCACCTCCAGCCGTGATACAAGAAAATAGGCACAACCACCATTATCTGCCAAGAGCGCACCTGCGGGGCCTACACAGCGTTCTTCTTCTTCCATAGCATCAACAGGGCACACAAGTGATATTATTTGTCGTCGTTGTAAGGGAGGAGGTCATTATGCGAGAGAATGCAAATCTCCGCGTGTGATGATTGCTACCGCGGATGGTGGATATGAGTCTGCTAGTGACTATGATGAGGAGACTTTGGCTCTTATTACACGTGAAGAACATGGTGGAGATGATTCTGATAATGAGACGCAATACATGGCTCCTGAAGACGCTGACAGGTATGAATGTTTAGTTGCTCAACGTGTTTTGAGTGTGCAGATCACACAAGCTGAGCAAAATCAGAGGCACAATTTGTTCCATACCAAGGGAGTTGTGAAGGAACGTTCTGTGCGCGTCATCATAGACGGAGGGAGCTGCAACAACTTGGCTAGCATGGAGATGGTCGACAAGCTTTCTCTCACCACAAGACCACATCCACATCCTTACTACATCCAATGGTTCAACAACAGCGGCAAGGTTAAGGTAACACGTACTGTTCGTGTGCATTTTAGTATATCTACATATGCTGATTATGTTGATTGTGATGTGGTACCTATGCAAGCATGTTCCTTATTACTTGGTAGACCATGGCAATTTGATAAAAATTCTGTACACCATGGTAGAAACAATCACTATACTCTTGTTCATAAGGATAAAAATATTACTTTGCTTCCTATGACTCCTGATTCCATTTTGAAAGATGATATTAATAGAGCTAATAAAGCAAAACAGGAGACGAATAAGAGTGAAAATCAGATTGTGGCAAAAGAATTTGAGCAACAAATGAAGCCTAATAATAAACCATCTAGTGTTGCTTCTGAAATTAAATTGAAAAGTGCATGTTTATTTGCCACCAAATCTGATATTGATGAGCTAGATTTCAGCAAATCTGTTTGCTATGCTTTTATGTGCAAAGAGGCATTATTTTCATTCGAGGGCGTGCCTTCCTCTTTGCCTCCTGCTGTCACTAACATTTTGCAGGAGTTCGCTGACGTCTTTCCACAAGACGTGCCACCGGGATTACCGCCTATTCGAGGGATTGAGCATCAGATTGACTTAATTTCCGGTGCTTCACTGCCAAACCGTGCACCATACCGTACCAATCCAAAGGAGACGAAGGAGATTATGCGTCAAGTACAAGAGCTTCTCGACAAAGGTTATATACGTGAATCCCTTAGTCCTTGTGCTGTTCCTATTATTCTTGTGCCGAAAAAGGATGGTACATCATGTATGTGTGTTGATTGTAGAGGCATTAATAATATTACTATTCGTTATCGTCATCCTATTCCTAGGCTAGATGATATGCTTGATGAATTGAGTGGCTCTACAATATTCTCCAAAGTTGATTTGCGTAGTGGATACCATCAAATTCGTATGAAATTGGGAGATGAATTGAAAACAGCATTCAAAACTAAGTTTGGATTATATGAGTGGTTAGTCATGCCTTTTGGGTTAACTAATGCACCTAGTACTTTCATGAGATTAATGAACGAAGTTTTACGTGCTTTCATTGGATGATTTGTGGTAGTTTACTTTGATGACATATTGATTTATAGCAGATCTTTGGAAGAACATTTGGAACATTTACGTGCTGTTTTTATTGCTCTACGTGATGCACGTTTGTTTGGTAACCTTGGGAAGTGCACCTTTTGCACCGACCGAGTATCTTTTCTTGAAAGATAAGTTGACACATGCTCCTTTACTCCAACTTCCTGATTTTAATAAGACTTTTGAGCTTGAATGTGATGCTAGTGGAATTGGATTAGGAGGTGTGTTATTACAAGATGGCAAACCTGTTGCATACTTTTCTGAAAAATTGAGTGGGCCTAGTCTGAATTATTCTACTTATGATAAAGAATTATATGCTCTTGTTCGGACTTTAGAAACATGGCAACATTATTTATGGCCCAAAGAATTTGTTATACATTCCGATCATGAATCTTTGAAACATATTAAAAGTCAAGCTAAACTGAATCGTAGACATGCTAAATGGGTTGAATTCATTGAGACTTTCCCTTATGTCATTAAACACAAGAAGGGAAAAGAAAATGTTATTGCTGATGCATTGTCTCGTCGCTATACTATGCTTTCACAACTTGACTTCAAAATATTTGGTTTGGAGACCATCAAAGATCAATATGTGCATGATGCTGATTTTAAAGATGTAATGCAGAATTGTAAAGAAGGAAGAATGTGGAACAAGTTTGTCGTTAACAATGGATTTGTGTTTCGTGCTAACAAGCTATGCATTCCAGCTAGCTCCGTTCGTCTTTTGTTGTTGCAGGAGGCGCATGGAGGAGGATTAATGGGACACTTTGGCGTGAAGAAGACGGAGGACGTACTTGCTACACATTTCTTTTGGCCAAAGATGAGACGGGATGTTGAGCGTTTTATTGCTCGATCATGGTTTATATATGCCTTTGCCTGTACCTAGTGTTCCTTGGGAGGATATATCTATGGACTTTGTTTTAGGTTTACCTCGAACAAAGAAGGGGAGGGATAGCATATTTGTTGTCGTGGATAGATTCTCGAAAATGGCACACTTTATACCATGTCATAAAAGCGATGATGCTGTTAATGTTGCTGATTTGTTCTTTCGTGAAATTATTCGCTTGCATGGTGTGCCAAATACTATTGTTTCAGATCGTGATACTAAATTTCTTAGCCACTTTTGGAGATGTTTATGGGCTAAGTTGGGGACTAAACTGCTTTTTAGTACAACTTGTCACCCCCAAACTGATGGACAAACTGAAGTAGTCAATAGAACGTTGTCTACTATGCTTAAGGCTGTTTTGAAGAATAATAAGAAAATGTGGGAGGAATGCTTGCCTCATATTGAATTTGCTTATAATCGTTCATTGCATTCTACTACTAAGATGTGCCCTTTTGAAGTTGTGTATGGTTTCCTACCTCGTGCACCTATTGATTTGTTGCCTCTTCCATCTTCGGAGAAGGTTAATTTTGATGCTAAACAACGTGCTGAATTGATTTTAAAAATGCATGAGTTAACTAAGGAAAACATTGAGCGCATGAATGCTAAATATAAACTTGCTGGAGATAAGGGTAGAAAACATGTTGTGTTTGCACCTGGAGATCTTGTTTGGTTACATTTGCGTAAGGATAGATTTCCTGATTTGCGCAAATCAAAGTTAATGCCACGTGCTGATGGTCCCTTTAAGGTGTTAGAGAAAATAAATGATAATGCATATAAACTTGAGCTGCCTACAGATTTTGGGGTTAGTCCCACTTTTAACATTGCAGATTTGAAGCCTTATTTGGGTGAGGAAGATGAACTTCCGTCGAGGACGACTTCATTTCAAGAAGGGGAGGATGATGAGGACATCAATACAATTGTTACACCCACAGCCCCTACTGCTACATATACGGGACCAATTACTAGAGCTCGCGCACGCCAATTAAATTATCAGGTACTTTTGTTTCTTGGTAATGATTCTAATGTTCATGAGAATATGATGCTCTCTAAATTGGATACATTTGTTTTGCTTACAAATGAAGGGCCTAGCTTGGAGAAGGATGAACATTGGAGCAAGAACAAGCATGGAGATGATGCCATGCGCAAGGGGAACAAGAACGGAGTTACAAGTGATGATTCCAGGACTTTGAAGCCACCATAATGGGTGCATGAAGCCTTGGACGAAATATACAAGATGCCACTTCATAAATTTCGTCCCGAGGCTATTATAGGTGCTGCGTCACCTTTTTATTGGGCCAGGCCCATGTAATTTCGAAATACATAGGTATAGGCTATTTTTAGAGTCCGTATGTGTGGGGAAACAAGAGATAGGGTTGATTTCGGACCCCTCCACCAAGGGCCACGAAATTCCCCCTCTCTTCCTCCATATATACAGCCCTTAGGAACCGTTTAGACTTTGGGTTTTGTTTAGATTAAAAGTTCGCCATAGCTGCAACTTCGCGTACTTCGTTTGTGTTCAACGACCAGACAAAGGCGTCACAGAACCCCACCTTGATCAATAAAGCTTTCATCTTATATTCGCAATATCCAGATTGCAATCTTAGTTTCTTGCTTGTTCTTCGTTTGCTCGCAGGAAACAGACCCTCGTGGTCAGGTTGATCGTGCTCCGGCGTGGTCAATAACCTCTCGGAGTTGGTTTAGCGATTGCTAAGGCGCGACGTCCTCGCACGTTCGTAGTCGGATCGTCAAAGTCGACTTCCACCAAAGCGATATCCATCATCTCATCGAAAGACGGGACACCTTTGCCTCTATCATACTGTGAGCACGTTACAACCACATCCTAGTTGTTCATAGGAATATTATTCTCGAATTTTGTTTCTTGTTTCTTCTAATCATGACGGGTTCCGGAGAAAGAAGTTCTTGGACGACGAACACATCCTCACCATCACGAGAGTTGGGACAACACACACAAGCACATGGTCAGCTTATCTCTTTACCATCATTTGAGGGTAGATTTAATCCTGCTATTTATCTAGATTGGGAGCTTGAAGTAGAACAAGTTTTTAGTTACCATAACTTTTCTGAACTTGAGCGAGTACGAGCTGCCACTAGAGCATTTACTAGTTTTGCTTCTGTTTGGTGGAGTGTGCATTGTAAGAAAAACATTGATAACCAACCCACAACTTGGAAATATTTGAAACATGTAATGAGACAACAATTTTTCCCTCCTTACTATCATCGTGAATTGCTTCGCAAATTTGAACAATTTAAACAAGGCAATAACACTGTTCATGCTTACTACCAAGAGTTCAAATCTTATATGCATCAATGTGACATAGAAGAATCTGAGGATGATACAATGAATAGATTTTTTGGTGGTTTGAACCATGATATTCAGGCAAGATTTAAGTATATTCCTCGTTGCATTACTGGTATGTATGTTCGTGCTTGTACCTTTGAGAGACAGTTACAGGAGGATGCATCGGGTGACTACAAGAACTACTATTCCAATTCATGCTCACTACCATCGGTTGATTCCTCCACCGTTGCACCTACTAGAGCAGCCACACCTCAGATTGTGAGTGCGACATCATCTCAAGTGTATGGTACATTGTCATTGTCCATACCGACATCAGCTACATCTTTGCGAGAAGGTAATAGTAAAGGTATTGATGATATAACTTCACATGAGAATGATGCATCCCTAATTAACTTAAATACATCATGTGTTGAGTTACCTGTTGATTTGAGCAAGCCATCTATTTTAGAGAATCGTGTTACTATCCTGAATGAATCATGTGATCAAACAACTGAAATACCAACAATTTTGACTGCACCCATTGAATTAACTATTGATGCAAAAGAACCAATGTTTAATCATTTTGATATGACCTCTAATCTTGGTGATGATTCTGTGTCCAATGACTTACTGCATGTTTGCTTATTTAAGCATGTTGTAGCATGTAAATTTGATGCAAGTAAGGTTTATTCACCAATGTTGGGATGGTTTAATGATGAATATTGTCAATCTTTTGATATGAATAAGAGCTTCACTTATATGTGCAAACTGAGTTGCAATATTTTCATGCCTTCTACTTATGATAATATTTTGGCTTTATATATTATGATCTATGAAAGTTACTCATGTATACATGTGTCATATGTGCAAAAATCAAGGGAAGTAAAAATGGATGACATATACATATACAACATGTATACTTTGTCTCTTTTGTTAGCCACATTTCAGATTAAGCAACGCCGAGGACGGCTTTGTTTTCAAAAAGGGGAGGATGGTGAGGACATGACTACCTTGGACACGACCAAAAATATTGCATACATGCATATTTGTCAGGTGATTTCTAGTGCAAACTATTCAATAATCTATTTAGGTTATCCAGAACAAAAATAATTCACACACTTTTGTGTTTTGTCTAATTGCAGGTGTATGGGATATTTGTACAATTCACATATGAAGATAAGGGAGAAAGAGATGTTTAAGTGCTGTTCAAAAAGTTCTCTCGCGTCACTTTTGGGCCAAGAGAAGATAGAGTCCAAGTCTCTCACGTTCTGGATTCAGATTCGGACTGCACAGACATACCTGAATCAAAACGCCAACAACTTTTTCATACGGACTCCGAATTGGGTGATTCTTTTTTTGTTGGATTCTAGATTTTGTGCTCTTTCCAGCCCAATTAGATTCACCTTCGAATTCGTCCGGAGCGTTGAGATATCGACGAAACAATCAGACGCTGCAGCAGAATCCGAGTCAAACAACAAGTCCAAAGGTGTTGCATCACCTCCACTTGGGCCCATTGGCCTTGTACGACCTAGGGTTGGTTTTAGGATGCCTTGGGACGTTCTCCCACCTCATTGGCCGCCACTCCTTCCTCCTATATAAGTAGATCCATCTAGTAGTTTTTTCCTTGGGATTTGTTTAGTTAAAAGTTAGCCAACGCAACTTCGTGTACTTCGTTTGTGTCCAACGACCAGACCAAGACCGCTTTCGGATCCCCACCTTTATCAATACTTCATACATATTTGCAATATTCAGATTGCTTTTATCATATTCTTGATCGTTCTTTGATTGCTTGCAGGAATAGACCTTCGTGGTCAGGTTGATCGTGCACCGGCGTGGTCAATAACCTATGGAGATTGGTTTAGCGATTGCTAAGGTGCAATGTCGTGCACGTTTGTAGTCGGATCGTCAAAGACGTCTCCACCAAATCGATAGTTACCATCTCATCGAAAGATCGGGACACCCCCGCCTCTATCAGTTCGCTTCATGGATAATAGGCGGGTCTTGTGGGGTGGCAGTTAGCGGAGGTGGCCTAGCCGGCTCAGACATTGGTACTGGCGGGTCTTCCGCCGGCTTTGTTACCTTCGCTTTCTTGGATTTCGCCTGGCCACTAAAGAAAAGAAATATATATATATATATATATATATATATATATATATATATATATATACATTACAGGATAGTCAACATCAAAGATACAATTAAACAGTCTGGAAGAAAAGAAGATTTTTTGATTACCTAGGGGCAGTCTTGAAAGCCGGGAATTGTGTTTGAGAAGAATCGCCTAAAGAACGAAACACCTCCTAAAAAAGGTAAAAAGGAGTTAAAAAGGAATACAGTGAGCAGAATTCATTAAAACAAGTTAAGGACAGTAAAAGTAAACCTCGTTTGGACGTTTTCGAGGGGTTTGTTGAAGATTAACAGCCGGTTCATCTTCAATCTCAGCTTCACGGCGGCTTTCGTGTTGCTGCTTTTTCAAATGAAAGTTGGGATCCAAGTGAGCTAAAGGGTTAGAAAACCTTACTTTATGGATCACTAGTCGAACTTTGTGTCTTGATAAGGGCTCTGAGTCGGAGGAAATGATAGTTACCTCTGCTTCCCCAGCCTGACTGGCCCCAGTGTCATCCTGGTAAGGATCAGTGTCAATAAGATTGTTAAAAAATTGGCCAAGGGAATCAAGGGCTACCTCCGAGTCAACTGAATCATCAAGCTTCATCAAATCTTCAGCAGTAGTTTTCTTCTTTTTCTTTGATTTCCGGGTCGTCTTCTTAGTGTTCATAGCGGCGGCTTTCACCTTCTTGGCAGCTTCGTGGTCATATTTCACCTTCCAGAAGTCAGAATTGGCATGTAAAGACAAGAAGAAAGATCGGTATTAAGTACTAATAGTTGGGCAAAACACAAAGAAAAAGAGATATACTTACTTATGGTACCGGATTAATCTTGCAGAAGGGACTTAACCCAACAATACTACAATCTTCGTACTTCCCATTTACCAAAAGGGTTGACATTGACACAATGTCATCTTCGGTGAGTTCAACTGGGCTGTGACGAAGAGGATGGTCCGGACTTCCGTCATATTCATACATCAGTTGAGATCGACGACTTAATGGGATAACCCGCCATGAGATCCAGCAACGGGTCAGATCTACTCCGGTTAGACCATTACCCAATAAGCCATTGATTCTTCTAATGGAGGGAATAAGGTTCCTATGCTCAGCGACGGTAAGCTTATTCGGAAGGGTAAACTTGGAGTCAAGACGGCTAGGGCGATAACCCGGCAGAGGCTTCTCGTTTGCTGGAGAAGTATCCTGACAATAAAACCAAGTTTGGTTCCAATCTTTTGGGTGGCTCGGTAAGACGATGAGAGGAAAAACAGCACCCTGACGGCGCTGAATCGAGATGCCTCCAAGTTCTAAGTTAGAACCGTTGGTGCATTCATTCTGGCGATTCAGATAAAAGTACTCTCTAAACAATTCTATGGTGGGCTCTTGCTGAAGATATGCCTCACAGAGCACTTGGAAGTTACAAATGTTGGAAATAGAGTTGGGTCCAAGGTCCTGAGGATGGAGTTTGGAAAAAATGAAGGACCTCTCTGAAGAATTTTGAACCGGGTTGATCAGTAAAGATAATCACTTCTCCATCTTTCGGATTGGGACGTTCTTCCTCCGGGTCAGGAGCATGATAAGACATGACATTCTTTGAAGGCAGAAACCCAACGATGAAGAACTCTTTTAACCGTTCCTCAGTTACGGAAGAAGGGACCCAGTTACAGACGGTCGGTGACTTCGACGGCATGATGTGCAACGAACTGAAAAATAAATAACAATATGCCGGTTCAGTCTATGGTCAATTATAAAGCAAGTAATGGCGGTTTAACTAAGGGCTAATGGTATATAAGGAAAAGAAAGTCGGAGTGGTAAGCCGCCATGACTACAGATTTTCTCAGAAGGCAGAATTCAGTTAAGTGTTGGTATAAACAAGTTTCACCAAGTTCTTATTATCATTTTGGATCAAAGGGCTGTTTCAAAAAGGGAAATATTCTAGACCTAAAAAACATAGTGCAGAGGAGTTCGTCGACTATAACAAAGCATTTGTATAGGTAAAAGGGATCAACTGATATCAAAAACGAATGCCAAATAGCTAGCGCGCGAGTTATATCTCTTTTCTGGATCAAAATAAGTTGCGGAGAAGATCTACAAGATCGCCCGTGATGAACAGATGATAGAGGCAAAGGTGTCCCGTCTTTCGATGAGATGATGGATATCGCTTTGGTGGAAGTCGACTTTGACGATCCGACTACGAACGTGCGAGGACGTCGCGCCTTAGCAATCGCTAAACCAACTCCGAGAGGTTATTGACCACGCCGGAGCACGATCAACCTGACCACGAGGGTCTGTTTCCTGCGAGCAAACGAAGAACAAGCAAGAAACTAAGATTGCAATCTGGATATTGCGAATATAAGATGAAAGCTTTATTGATCAAGGTGGGGTTCTGTGACGCCTTTGTCTGGTCGTTGAACACAAACGAAGTACGGGAAGTTGCAGCTATGGCAAACTTTTAATCTAAACAAAACCCAAAGTCTAAACGGTGCCCTAAGGGCTGTATATATGGAGGAAGAGAGGGGAAATTTCGTGGCCCTTGGTGGAGGGGTCCGAAATCAACCCTATCTCTTGTTTCCCCACACATACGGACTCTAAAAATAGCCTATACTTATGTATTTCGAAATTACATGGGCCTGGCCCAATAAAAAGGTGACGCATCACATATAATAGCCTCGGGACGAAATTTATGAAGTGGCATCTTATATATTTCGTCCATGGCTTCATGCACCCATTATGGTGGCTTCAAAATCCTGAAATCATCACTTGTAACTCCGTTCTTGTTCCCCTTGCGCATGGCATCATCTCCATGCTTGTTCTTTCTCCAATGTTCATCCTTCTCCAAGCTAGGCCCTTCATTTGTAAGCAAAACAAATGTATCCAATTTAGGCAGCATCATATTCTCATGAACATTAGAATCATTACCAAGAAACGAAAGTACCTGATAATTTAATTGGCGTGCGCGAGCTCTAGTAATTGGTCCCGTATATGTAGCAGTAGGGGCTGTGGGTGTAACAGTGGTATTGATGTCCTCATCATCCTCCCCTTCTTGAAATGAAGTCGTCCTCGACGGAAACTCATCTTCCTCACCCAAATAAGGCTTCAAATCTGCAATGTTAAAAGTGGGACTAACCCCAAAATCTGCAGGCAGCTCAAGTTTATATGCATTATCATTTATTTTCTCTAACACCTTAAAGGGACCATCAGCACGTGGCATTAGCTTTGATTTGCGCAAATCAGGAAATCTATCCTTACGCAAATGTAACCAAACAAGATCTCCAAGACCAAGACCGTTTACGGATCCCCACCTTTATCAATACTTCATCTATATTCGCAATATTCAGATTGCTTTATCATATTCTTGCTTGTTCTTCGATTGCTTGCAGGAATAGACCTTCGTGGTCAGGTTGACCGTGCTTCCGGCGTGGTCAATAACCTCAGGAGATTGGTTTAGCGATTGCTAAGGCGCAACATCGTGCACGTTTGTAGTCGGATCGTCAAAGTCGTCTCCACCAAATCGATAGTTATCATCTCATTGAAAGATCGGGACACCCCGCCTCTATCATTAAAGGGACCATCAGCACGTGGCATTAACTTTGATTTGCGCAAATCAGGAAATCTATCCTTACGCAAATGTAACCAAACAAGATCTCCAGGTGCAAACACAACATGTTTTCTACCCTTATCTCCAGCAAGTTTATATTTAGCATTCATACGCTCAATGTTTTCCTTAGTTAACTCATGCATTTTTAAAATCAATTCAGCACGTTGTTTAGCATCAAAATTAACCTTCTCCGAAGATGGAAGAGGCAACAAATCAATAGGTGCACGAGGTAGGAAACCATACACAACTTCAAAAGGGCACATCTTAGTAGTAGAATGCAATGGACGATTATAAGCAAATTCAATATGAGGCAAGCATTCCTCCCACATTTTCTTATTATTTTTCAAAACAGCCCTAAGCATAGTAGACAACGTTCTATTGACTACTTCAGTTTGTCCATCAGTTTGGGGGTGACAAGTAGTACTAAAAAGTAGTTTAGTCCCCAACTTAGCCCATAAACATCTCCAAAAGTGGCTAAGAAATTTAGTATCACGATCTGAAACAATAGTATTTGGCACACCATGCAAGCGAATAATTTCACGAAAGAACAAATCAGCAACATTAACAGCATCATCGCTTTTATGACATGGTATAAAGTGTGCCATTTTCGAGAATCTATCCACGACAACAAATATGCTATCCCTCCCCTTCTTTGTTCGAGGTAAACCTAAAACAAAGTCCATAGATATATCCTCCCAAGGAACACTAGGTACAGGCAAAGGCATATATAAACCATGAGGATTGAGTCGTGACTTAGCTCTTTGACATGTAGTGCAGCGAGCAATAAAACGCTCAACATCCCGTCTCATCTTTGGCCAAAAGAAATGTGTAGCAAGTACGTCCTCCGTCTTCTTCACGCCAAAGTGTCCCATTAATCCTCCTCCATGCGCCTCCTGCAACAACAAAAGACGAACGGAGCTAGCTGGAATGCATAGCTTGTTAGCACGAAACACAAATCCATCGTTAACGACGAACTTGTTCCACATTCTTCCTTCTTTACAATTCTGCATTACATCTTTAAAATCAGCATCATGCACATATTGATCTTCGATGGTCTCCAAACCAAATATTTTGAAGTCAAGTTGTGAAAGCATAGTATAGCGGCGAGACAATGCATCAGCAATAACATTTTCTTTTCCCTTCTTGTGTTTAATGACATAAGGAAAAGTCTCAATGAATTCAACCCATTTAGCATGTCTACGATTCAGTTTAGTTTGACTTTTAATATGTTTCAAAGATTCATGATCAGAATGTATAACAAATTCTTTGGGCCATAAATAATGTTGCCATGTTTCTAAAGTCCGAACAAGAGCATATAATTCTTTATCATAAGTAGAATAATTCAGACTAGGCCCACTCAATTTTTCAGAAAAGTATGCAACAGGTTTGCCATCTTGTAATAACACACCGCCTAATCCAATTCCACTAGCATCACATTCAAGCTCAAAAGTCTTATTAAAATCAGGAAGTTGGAGTAAAGGAGCATGTGTCAACTTATCTTTCAATACCGAGAAGGCTTCTTCCTGTGCGGTACCCCAAAGAAATGGCACATCTTTCTTTGTAAGCTCATTGAGAGGTGCAGCAATGGTGCTGAAATCTCTCACAAAACGCCTATAGAATCCAGCGAGGCCAAGAAAACTCCTCACTTGTGTGACCGTTTTGGGTTGCGGCCAACTCTCAATAGCTTCAATCTTGGCTTTATCAACTTCAATTCCCTGTGGAGTAACAACATAGCCAAGAAAAGATACTTGGTCGGTGCAAAAGGTGCACTTCCCAAGGTTACCAAACAAACGTGCATCACGTAGAGCAATAAAAACAGCACGTAAATGTTCCAAATGTTCTTCCAAAGATCTGCTATAAATCAATATGTCATCAAAGTAAACTACCACAAATCGTCCAATGAAAGCATGTAAAACTTCGTTCATTAATCTCATGAAAGTACTAGGTGCGTTAGTTGACCCAAAAGGCATGACTAACCACTCATATAATCCAAACTTAGTTTTGAATGTTGTTTTCCATTCATCTCCCAATTTCATACGAATTTGATGGTATCCACTACGCAAATCAACTTTGGATAATATTGTAGAGCCACTCAATTCATCAAGCATATCATCTAGCCTAGGAATAGGATGATGATAACGAATAGTAATATTATTAATGCCTCTACAATCAACACACATACGTGATGTACCATCCTTTTTCGGCACTAGAATAATAGGAACAACACAAGGACTAAGGGATTCGTGTATATAACCTTTGTCGAGAAGCTCTTGTACTTGACGCATAATCTCCTTCGTCTCCTCTGGATTGGTACGGTATGGTGCACGGTTTGGCAGTGAAGCACCGGGAATTAAGTCAATCTGATGCTCAATCCCTCGAATAGGCGGTAATCCCGGTGGCACGTCTTGTGGAAAGACGTCAGCGAACTCCGGCAAAATGTTTGTGACAGCAGGAGGCAAAGAGGAAGGCACGTCCTCGAATGAAAATAATGCCTCTTTGCACACACAAGCATAGCAAACAGATTTGCTGAAATCTAGCTCATCAATATCAGATTTGGTGGCAAATAAACATGCACTTTTCAATTTAATTTCAGAAGCAACACTAGATGGTTTATTATTAGGCTTCATTTGTTGCTCAAATTCTTTTGCCACAATCTGATTTTCACTCTTATTTGTCTCCTGTTTTGCTTTATTAGCTCTATTAATATCATCTTTCAAAATGGAATCAGGAGTCATAGGAAGCAAAGTAATATTTTTATCCTTATGAACAAGAGTATAGTGATTGTTTCTACCATGGTGTACAGAATTTTTATCAAATTGCCATGGTCTACCAAGTAATAAGGAACATGCTTGCATAGGTACCACATCACAATCAACATAATCAGCATATGTAGAGATACTAAAATGCACACGAACAGTACGTGTTACCTTATCCTTGCCGCTGTTGTTGAACCATTGGATGTAGTAAGGATGTGGATGTGGTCTTGTGGTGAGAGAAAGCTTCTCCACCATCTCCATGCTAGCCAAGTTGTTGCAGCTCCCTCCGTCTATGATGACGCGCACAGAACGTTCCTTCACAACTCCCTTGGTATGGAACAAATTGTGCCTCTGATTTTGCTCAGCTTGTGTGATCTGCACACTCAAAACACGTTGAGCAACTAAACATTCATACCTATCAGCGTCTTCAGGAGCCATGTATTGCGTCTCATGATCAGAATCATCTCCACCATGTTCTTCACGTGTAATAAGAGCCAAAGTCTCCTCATCATAGTCACTAGCAGACTCATATCCACCATCCGCGGTAGCAATCATCACACGCGGAGATTTGCATTCTCTCGCATAATGACCTCCTCCCTTACAACGACGACAAATAATATCACTTGTGTGCCCTGTTGATGCCATGGAAGAAGAAGAACGTTGTGCAGGCCCCGCAGGTGCGCTCTTGGCAGATAATGGTGGTTGTGCCTGTTTTCTTGTATCACGGCTGGAGGTGGCACCGGATGGAGGTGCTGGTGCAGTTGAAGTAGAAGATGCACGTGGTGTCCATGATGAAGGTCGGCCTGTAGAAAAGTTAGTTCGCCCCAATGCTTGTCGATCCTGCACTTCACGTTCAGCTTTACAAGCAAGATGGAATAAACGAGTGATATTAGTATACTCCTTATAGTCTAGAATGGTCTGAATCTCTCTATTTAATCCACCCAGAAAACGTGCAAGCATAGCTTCATTCTCCTCAACAATACCACATCTAATCATGCCAGTTTGTAATTCCTGATAATATTCTTCTACAGAATTTTTCCCTTGTCTTAAATGCTGCAATTTTTGAAGCAATTCACGTTGATAATATGGTGGAACCCAACGCGTACGCATAGCAGTTTTCAAAGCAGCCCAAGTAGTTGGAATGGGATATAATCTACAATGTTCAGACCACCATACACATGCAAAACTAGTGAAAGCAGAAACAGCAGCAGCAACTCGTCTCTCCTCAGGATATTGTAAACATGTAAATCGTTGTTCAGTTTCTAACTCCCAAGTAAGATATATATCAGGAACATATCTACCCTCAAATGGCGGAATATTCAATTTCAGTTTAGGAATATGGACATCATCTCGTACCTGAGGTGGTGGTGCAGGCCTACCATTACGAATATATACCTGAGGTCGACCTGCTGGTGGTGGTACAGGTGGCTGCACGTAGTGCTGATTTTGATCAACCTCATCCTCATAATCTCCCACATAATCATCCTCCTCCGCATCAGCAGCAGGAGCCACAGAAGTATCAACAGCAGCACCAACAGTTTGGCCAAACGCAAGAGGAACACGGCTTGCTCGGCGGAGGTCTGTTTCGCGACGTGGAGGTAGTCGTTGTTGTTGTTGTTGGAGAGGTGCGTTAGGTGCAGCGGGTGGTGGTAGTGGAAGACGCGCGAGCAATTCATTAAACTTGTTATCGAGCTTTGTTTCGAACGTCTTCTCAAGGCCAGTGATCTTCTCCATGGCCTCTTCAAAATTGTTCAGCACATCTTGCACCTGTTCAGCCATCATTTGCTGAAACTTATCATGAAGCTCCTTGTTCGATAAATTCTCCCAGTCAATCTCGTCGGCTTGTGATCCTGGCATGGTTAGCAGCAATAGAAACACACAAGAATATGATCCTATAGACTACGAACAAGTGGTGGTGGTGGGTGTCACAAATCCGTCAAGCAAAACTCAAATTCTTACCAGTTCTTACCCAGCAACAGGCGGTGATCGGCAACCGTTGTAGTCAAAACTCTCAAAGCTTGGATAGAGCGATTACCAGGGAGAGTCAAACGCACAACGTAGATGTATGTGGAGCTGGGAAGGCTTATAATATGGTAGCAAAAAGGGTCAGCAATAATCAATTCAGAGATGCAAAGTTGAATAAACGCTCAACGACGGTACTGTGCTGGTCCTAGGCTAGACTGTGCTAGAGACGCGAGCCTAGAACACCAACAAAATCACGGCGCGGCACGTAAACAAGGGAGGACCACACTCTGAATTTTTTTTTCTCTTTTTTTTTCTCTTTTTTTTTCCTCTTTTTTTTTTGCTCCGCAACAATTTTTTTTCGAAAAAGTCTACAAATGGTCTAAAAACTGCCTAGCCAGAATTTTCCAGACTTAGTTTTTTTTTTGAAATTGGAAATATTTTTCTTCTGCGGATGGCTCGGAAGTTGGGGAGTCCTTCTCTGTCACGACTCGGAGTGTCGCGTGATCTGGAAATCGAGAACAATGCAACAATTACTGGACTCCGACTAGGACTGGTGGCGGAGATGAATCTGGTGGAACTCGGACTGGTGGCGGAGATGAATCTGGTGGAACACGGACAGGTGGCGGATATATGTTGCAGGTGAACTCGGATTGGCGTGATGGCGGCGGATATGTGGTGGCGGTATATGGCAACAGCGACGATGATGATGTGGTGGTGATATATGGCAGCGGCGACGTGACAACCTATGAACAGAACTCGAAACTCTAAAAGACTAGACGCTAAGACCAGCAACTGGACACGACGATGCAACCGCAAATTCAACAAAGCAAATACAGAAAAGATTATGCAAGGCTCAGATTGGTTCGGATGGGATGAACTAACCCTAATTTTTTTTGGCTTTTTCGTGGACTATAGGTATGAAGAACAGACTCGATCTAAACTACAAAAAACTGTAAAATCTCACCAAGCAACCTGGAAATCTGATACCACTTGATAGAGGCAAAGGTGTCCCGTCTTTCGATGAGATGACGGATATCGCTTTGGTGGAAGTCAACTTTGATGATCCGACTACGAACGTGCGAGGACGTCGCGCCTTAGCAATCGCTAAACCAACTCCGAGAGGTTATTGACCACGCCGGAGCACGATCAACCTGACCACGAGGGTCTGTTTCCTGCGAGCAAACGAAGAACAAGCAAGAAACTAAGATTGCAATCTGGATATTGCGAATATAAGATGAAAGCTTTATTGGTCAAGGTGGGGTTCTGTGACGCCTTTGTCTGGTCGTTGAACACAAACGAAGTACGCGAAGTTGCAGCTATGGCAAACTTTTAATCTAAACAAAACCCAAAGTCTAAACGATGCCCTAAGGGCTGTATATATGGAGGAAGAGAGGGGGAATTTCGTGGCCCTTGGTGGAGGGGTCCGAAATCAACCCTATCTCTTGTTTCCCCACACATACGGACTCTAAAAATAGCCTATACTTATGTATTTCGAAATTACATGGGCCTGGCCCAATAAAAAGGTGACGCGGCACCTATAATAGCCTCGGGACGAAATTTATGAAGTGGCATCTTGTATATTTCGTCCATGGCTTCATGCACCCATTATGGTTACTTCAAAGTCCTGAAATCATCACTTGTAACTCCGTTCTTGTTCCCCTTGCGCATGGCATCATCTCCATGCTTGTTCTTGCTCCAATGTTCATCCTTCTCCAAGCTAGGCCCTTCATTTGTAAGCAAAACAAATGTATCCAATTTAGGCAGCATCATATTCTCATGAACATTAGAATCATTACCAAGAAACGAAAGTACCTGATAATTTAATTGGCGTGCGCGAGCTCTAGTAATTGGTCCCGTATATGTAGCAGTAGGGGCTGTGGGTGTAACAATGGTATTGATGTCCTCATCAACAGATGAAGAACGTTGAAGAACTCGTAAAACCTAGAAACAGATCTAGGTGCGGGAGAGAGAGGAAAGCTTACAAGAAGCAGGCCTGCCGCGAAAAGTCGCCGTGTTCTCTGGATGAACTCAGGGTGATGCAGTGGCCAAGCTTGATGACGACGATGAGAGTTGCGGCGATGGCGGAGCTCAAGCAGCGACGGAGGTTGCGAGAGGAAGAAGATGAGGAAGAAAGGAGAATGAGAAAGACTTAAGTTATGCCTATTTATAAGGGAATGCGCGAACAGGCGGGCGCGAAAATCAAGGAGACCCAGTAATAATTATCCAACAGAACAGACGCCTCGATTACTTGAAGACATTAAAAATGAAGGATCCGTTGGAAGGTGACGTCATGAAAGTTTTTTGTATTTCAAAAACATGACATCACGGCGGGTTAAGGAAATTTTCAGACAAAGGATGGATTCTGCCTAAGTATTGAAGATTGACAAAGAACAAAGTTCAAAGTCAACCTGGGGCCTAATGTTGGGGATATTACTATCAGCTAAAACCCGCCCAGGAGGGGCCGGGTCAGCCTTAATGGAGGGTTACGTAAGAAGCCCAATATATAGTCAAGATGATAGTTTATTAGTATATATAGAAAGCCCAAAGGCCTCGGGCCGGCTCAAGGCCCGTTATTGTAAACCGCCATATGTGCGGAAAGACTTGTAAGGAAAGGCATGTAAAGGAAGTCACCGAGCCGGACACGATTATGAGCCAGCCAGGACTCTGTAAGCCACCAGGCGTCGACCCGTGTATATAAGGGGACGACCCGGTAGCGGCTCAGGAGAGAAAACGATCAAGTCGAGAACCAAGCCGGCGGGTTGAGCCCCTTGGTAATTGAAACCCCAGCAATTCCAACACAACTAGACGTAGGCTTTTACCTTCATCGTAAGGGGCCGAACTAGTATAAAACCTCTCATGTCCTTTGTCCCGATTAACCCCTTTAAGGTTCCTAGTTGCGATGGCCCTACGACTAAGTCCTTTCACTAGGACATCTGCCGTGACAATTCCAGGACACCAGGTGTGATCAAAAACTTCATGGAGGTAGTAATGGTTCTTCACCAAATTCTGAGTGATGGTCATGTTCTGAAGAATTGAACCAAACTGACGCTTGACCCATTTATGATTGTGATCGACCTTCTAGTGAAGACTGAGGAGAAGCTCATGATTAGTCATCACTCTTGGAGCTGTTCCTTGAGGATTTTGCTTAGAAGCATTGGCGGAAGAGTCATTGGTGGTAGAGTCATCATTGGTGGAGTAGGATGCAGCTTTGCAAAACTGTCCATCCAATAGACGAGTGCCTTCATCCATAATCGCAGACTTGCCCTTCTCATCAGATGAGGAAATAGGTCGTTTGAGGACTTCAATGGGCGGCAAGTACTCCCTCCGTTCGGTATTACTTGTCACAGAAATGGATGTATCTAGATGTATTTTAGTTCTAGATACATCCATTTCCGAGACAAGTAATTCCGAACGGAGGGAGTAGCTAAGATGATTTTTAAAGTCAGTCTTGTAATTGATTGAAGACCTTGATCTGACGAATCTTATAATCCAAGGAGCGTAAGGCTTCAACTCAAAAGGTGACAGTGCAACATTTGCCAGAGTCCTCATGAAGAAATCATGGTAGTTGACAGGAACTCTGTGGATGATGTTGAGTAGAAATTTTTTCATGATGCCAACGACTTATTCTTCATTAGAATCGTGGCCTTTGATAGGACTCAGGGTCTTTGTCAGAATCATGTAGATGGTTCTTAGCACATAGAGCAATTCCTTCACGAGGAATTTGATTCTGGGGGCTTGACCAGGCTTTAGCGCCTTCATCAGCACTTGCATATAATGATCAGATAGCTTAGGTTCATGGAAGATGAGCTGCGCACCTTCAAGGGGAGGACTGACAGGCAGAGCATGAAGCAATTCAGATGCCGGTGCTTTATAGTGCGTGTTCTCTGTCATCCAGTCCAACACACATGAATTCACATCTTCAGCCTTGCCAGTGATGAGCAAAGTAGAACTTAAGAATTAGTTCTTCATTCTAGTCAACAATGTCAGTGCAGAAATTGAGTAGCCCAGCGTAATGAAGAACACTGAGGACAAGGGTGGAGCAAGGCAGCGACTCCATGTCAACATGAGGAATATGCTCATGGTCGAAGATCTTGTCTTTGTCGAAAAGCAGAGAAGAATAAAAATTCATCCGACTTGTTGTCTAGAAACGCTTCCTTCAAAGACGAGCAGAGTCATATGGAGTGTAGTCAGTGAAGAATACATGCTCATGAAAGAAGTCATCAGCTTTGAACTTCTGCTTCTTAGAGAAGGGATTCTTCGCTTGGGCTGAGGAGTATCAGTCAATGTCTTCCCAGCCTCAGGAATCACAACCTGAAGAGCCGCAAGCTGAGGAATTTCAGAGTCAACATTTTCAGTGGCAGCCTGGGTCTCCACTTCCTCAGCAGCATGAGCATCAACACTAGAGGCTGGAATTTCTTCAGGAATGGTGAGTAGTGAAGCTTGATGTTCACCAAAGCCCATTTGAACTTCTCCAATCTGAACTGGTGACTGAGGAATCTATTGCAGTGGGGTGAACATGGGTGAATTGGGGTGATGACTTTCCCAATAGTCATCATTTAGCACTGGAGTAGTGCACCCAATTCCACATCTTCTTCTCCAGCATCAATTTCCTCAACGCCTGCCTCTTCAGCTGTGAACTGAGGCATAGGTGATGATACCAGACGAGTGGATGTGATGTTGTCCAGCTCAATTTCTTCGTCCAACCGTTCTGATGAAGCAGTAGAAGGATCTTCTTCATCTGATCCACTAGGAATCTCATACTCCTCACCAAAGGGAACAATCTCCTTTGATGGCATGCTGGAGACAGGAATAGCATCAATAGGATTCTCAAAAGAGCTTGTTAAAGTCTTCATCTTCTTCGGTGCTGAAGACTCTGAGGTAGCAAATGCTTTCCTTTTTCTTCTCTGTAGCGCGTTTAGCAGCCTTGGTTTTCTTCACTTCTGATGAAGAAGGAAGAACATGGCTTGGCGTTGGTGCAGGAGGAGCAGAGAAAATTGGTTCATTTTCCCCAGGCGCAACTGATGCAGTTGCCCTGACTTGCTCAGTTTCTTCAGGCGCAGCGAGAGTGCTTCAGCTAGCTTGGCTTGTTCTTCAGGCGCAACACTAGTGGTTGCCTTGGCAACTTCATCAGCGGCTGGAATATCTTCATCAGCCCTGGTACTTGTAGTTTCATCAGCAGTCTAATTTTCATCAGCGGTGCTGGCATGTTCTTTAGTGGGCTGAGCAGATGCTTCAGCCTGAGGAGATTCTTGTTGTGATAATGCAACAACATTTGAAGTGAATTTTTCAGCCATTTTCACAAATCTGACTTTGGCTCCAAGCCAATCTGCACGGTAGGCATCAAATTCATCGATGAGTCCTTTGATCCAGCTTGCACAACTACAAGTTGATCGGTTGTCATTGTGACAACATTCTTGTTTAGAAAGTGCTCCTTCTTGTATTGTGCTTTCTTCAACTGCCTGGCCTTCTCAAACTTCCATTTTTCTTCGCCTTTGAAGGCGGTCAACATATGACTTTGGCCAGGTGTGAGATTGAAGTTAGGCATAGGAGTGTTGGGGTCCTTGTGCCAGAGATCAATGAAGTCCATGATCAACTTGGGATCCAGCAAAAGAGGCACATTGGTCCTTTGGCTCTAGCGGCCCGTTGTTGTCTGTCTCTGATGATTTCAGCAAGTTCTTCATCATCAGCTTCATCATCACTGGACGATACATGAAAGGCGACCTGCTTCTTGTGAGGACTTGGTCTTGAGCCTCGTCCAGCAGTAGCCTTAGTCTTCAGCAAGCTGGGGCCTGTTGAGGATTGCGGAGGAGCTGAAGAACTTGTAGAGGCTCTTGAGGCAATTGAGATGCCTTTGGTCCTTTGACATGAGGCGAGATGCACAGGTGTTGAGGACTTTGCCAGAGGAGCAGAGGGCTTTGGAACTTGAGGAACTGGAGCAGCGTGAGGAATTTGCCGTGAGGGCATGGATGAGCTGGGCCGTGAGGGCATTGCAGAAGAACTGAGCTTGTGAGCTGGTTTCTTAGCCATGGCCTTTCTAGGCTTGCCAGCAGAGGCCTCACCACCAGCAGCAGCAGAGTCTTCATTGAATTTCCTCGCTGCTTCCTTAGCCATTTTGGCTAGCTTGGCTTGCCGTTTTGCCCATTCATCAGGATTTTCCTCACCGCGCTTGAGGCTGGTGGGATCAGCTGTTTGGCTAGGTGCCAGTGGAGGTCTTGGGCAAGGAGGGTGAAGGGAGAATTTCTTCATGTACTTTGGAGTGACATATATGTACTCCCTCCATTCTCGTGCCCATCTTCTTTCAATCCTCTGTATGCGCACTTTACGCTGATTCTTGTTCTCCTTTCCATGTTTGGTGATAGAGGCGAGGGTGTCCCGATCTTTCGATGAGATGATAACTATCGATTTGGTGGAGACGACTTTGACGATCCGACTACAAACATGCACGACGTTGCGCCTTAGCAATCGCTAAACCAATCTCCTGAGGTTACTAACGATGCCGGAAACATGGTCAGCCTGACCACGAAGGTCTATTTCTGCAAGCAATCGAAGAACGAGCAAGAATATGATAAAGCAATCTGAATATTGCAAATATATATGAGGTATTGATAATGATGGGGATCCGGAAGCGGTCTTGGTCTGGTCGTTGGACACAAACGAAGTACACGAAGTTGCAATGGCTAACTTTTAACTAAACAAATCCCCAGGAAAAAGATACTAGATGGATCTACTTATATAGGAGCAAGGGATGGCGACCAAGGAGGTGGGAGGACGTCCCAAGGCAGCCTAAAACTAACCCTAGGTCGTACAAGGCTCATGGGCCCAAGTGAAGGTGATGCAACACCTTTGGGCTTGTAGTTTGACTCGGATTCTGCTGCAACGTCAGATTGTTTCGTTTGTAACTCAACGCTCCGGACGAATTTGAAGGTGAATCCGATTGTGTTGGAAAGAGCACGAAATCTAGTTTCCAACAAAAAAAGAATCACCCAATTCGGAGTCCGTATGAAAAAGTTGTTGGCGTTTTGAGTCAGGTATGTCTGTGCAGTCCGATTCTGAATCCAGAACGTGAGACTTGGACTCTATCTTCTCTTGGCCCAAAAGTGACGTGAGAGGACTTTTTGAACACAACCTAAACTTCTCCTTTTCCCTTATCTTCATATGTGGATTGTACAAATGTCCCATACACCTGCAATTAGACAAAACACAAAAGTGTGTGAAGTATTTTTGTTCTGGATAACATAAATAGATTATTGAATAGTTTGCATTAGAAATCACCTGACAAATATGCATGTATGCAATATTTTTGGTCGTATCCAAGGTAGTCATGTCCTCATCATCCTCCCCTTTTTGAAAACAAAGCCGTCCTTGGCATTTTTTAATCTGAAATGTGGTTAACAAAAGAGACAAGGTGTACATGTTGTATATGTATATGTCATCCATTTTAACTTCCCTTGATTTTTGCACATATGTCACATGTATACATGAGTAACTTTCATTGTTCATAAAATCTAAAGCCAAAAAATTATCACAAGAAGTAGAAGGCATGAAAATATTGCAACTCAGTTTGCACATATAAGTGAAGCTCTTATTCACTTCAAAAGATTGGCAATGTTCATCATTAAACCATCCTAACTTCGATGAATAAACCTTACTTGCATCAAATTTACATGCTACAACATGCTTAAATAAGCAAACATGCAATAAGTCATTGGACACAGAATCATCATCAAGACTAGAGGTCATATCAAAATGATTAAACATTGGTTCTTTTACATCAACAGTTAATTCAATGGGTGCACTCAAAATTGTTGATATTTCAGTTGTTTGATCGCATGACGCATTCATGACAGTAACAAGAGTCTCTAAAATAGGTGGTGTGCTCAAATCAACAGGTAACTCAACACATGATGCATTCAAGTTAACTAGGCATGCTTCATTCTCATGTGAAGTTATATCATCAAGACCTTTACTGTTACCTCGCAGAGATGTAGCTGATGTAGGTACGGACTTGACAATGTACCATACTCTTGAGATGATATCGCGCTCACAATCCGAGGTGGGGCTGCTCTAGTAGGTGCAATAGTGGAGTAACCAACCGGCGGTGGTGAGCATGAACTGGAATAGTAGTTATTGTAGTCACCCAATGCATCCTCTTGTATTTGTCTCTCAAAGGTACAAGCACGGACATACATACCAGTAATGCAACGAGGAATATACTGAAATCTTGCCTGAATATCATGGTTCAAACCACCAAAAAATCTATTCATTGTATCATCCTCAGATTCTTCTATGTCACAATGATGCATATAAGATTTGAACTCTTGGTAGTAAGCATGAATAGTGTTACTGCCTTGTTTTAATTGCTCCAATTTGCTACGCAATTCACGACGATAGTAAGGAGGAAAAAAATGTTGTCTCATTACAGCTTTCAAAACTTTCCAAGTTGTGGGTTGGTTATCAATGTTTTTCTTACAATGTACACTCCACCAAACAGAAGCAAAACCAGTAAATGCTCTAATGGTAGCTCGTACTCTCTCAAGTTCAGAAAAATCATGGTGACTAAAAACTTGTTCTACTTCAAGCTCCCAAGCTAGATAAATAGCAGGATTAAATCTACCCTCAAATGATGGTAAAGAGATAACCTGGCCATATGCTTGTGTGTGTTGTCCCAACTCTCGTGATGGTGAAGATGTGTCCGTCATCCAAGAACTTCTATCTCTGGAACCTGTCATGATTAGTAGAAACAAGAACCAAAATTCGAGAATAATGTTCCTATGAACTACTAGGATGTGGTTGTAAAGTGCTCACAGTAAAGCAAATATCAATATCTTACAAGTTCTTACCATGCGGCAGGTGGTGACAGGCAACCAGCGGTGTCAAATAACTCCGAAGATTGTGTAAAACGATTGCCAGGGGAACGTACGTATACACGGTGTAGAAATATGTGGAGCTGGGTTGGCTATATATGGTAGCAAAAGATTAGCAATAATTAATTCAGAGATGCAATGTTGAATAAACGCTCAACGACGGTACTGTGCTGGTCCTAGGCTAGACCAAACTAGAGACGCAAGCCTAGAACACTAATGAGGTCACGTCGTAGCACAACTAGCATCAATAAAGGATATGAAGTAGCTCTGGACAGTAAGATATAAGTGAAGATCACAATAGCAGTAGATCTATTTAGAAGCTGATGTTGAGGTGCCAAATACTGAACTAGCTTATGCAACTATTTAGATGCGGCTCGTCGCTAGCTTTCATTTCAGTACTCGCGGAGCCAAAACTGACTTCATATGAGGAAGTTATGCCTGTTTTACTGAACAGTGCACAAAACAGATTCCAATCCGAATTCAACTACGAGATTGAGTCTAGATAGATCCGAATTTTGTTTTTTTTCTCCTCTCTTTTTTTTCTCACACTTTTTTTTCTTTTCCTTTCTTTTTTTTCTCTGACTTTTTTTTTACTTTTTTTTCTCTCGTTTTTTTCTCTATCTTTTTTTTCTCTCTCCCTCTTTCCAAAACAAACTAGATAAGATGTAGATTGGATCAAGCGAAGATGGGAACGATCTCAACTATGATTATGACAATGAACGTTGGGTAGCACGTGGAGGAAATTGATGGATGGGTGGTGGACAGCGGAAGGGATAACGATGCAGCGGCGACGTGACTAATGCGAACAGAACTCGAAACTCTAAACGACCTAGACACTAAGACCAGCAACTCGACACGACGATGTAACCGATAATTCAACTATGCAAGCAATGAAAAGAAAATTGCAAAGGCTCAGACTGGCTTGGACAAAGGATGAATAGACCTAACTCTTTTTTGTGGATTTTTCTTGGACAATAGGTAAGAAAATAAATCTAATCTAGGAAAACTGGAAATTCTCACCGAGCAACCTGAAAACTGATACCACTTGATAGAGGCGAGGGTGTCCCGATCTTTCAGTGAGATGATAACTATCGATTTGGTGGAGACGACTTTGACGATCCGACTACAAACGTGCACGACGTTGCGCCTTAGCAATCGCTAAACCAATCTCCTGAGGTTACTAACGATGCCGGAAACACGGTTAGCCTGACCACGAAGGTCTATTCCTACAAGCAATCGAAGAACGAGCAAGAATATGATAAAGCAATCTGAATATTGCAAATATATATGAGGTATTGATAATGGTGGGGATCCGGAAGCGGTCTTGGTCTGGTCGTTGGACACAAACGAAGTACACGAAGTTGCAATGGCTAACTTTTAACTAAACAAATCCCCAGGAAAAAGATACTAGATGGATCTACTTATATAGGAGCAAGGGATGGCGGCCAAGGATGTGGGAGGACGTCCCAAGGCAGCCTAAAACTAACCCTAGGTCGTACAAGGCTCATGGGCCCAAGTGGAGGTGATGCAACACCTTTGGGCTTGTAGTTTGACTCGGATTCTGCTGCAACGTCAGATTGTTTCGTCTGTAACTCAAAGCTCCGGACGAATTTGAAGGTGAATCCAATTGTGTTGGAAAGAGCACGAAATCTAGTTTCCAACAAAAAAAGAATCACCCAATTCGGAGTCCGTATGAAAAAGTTGTTGGCGTTTTGAGTCAGGTATGTCTGTGCAGTCCGAATCTGAATCCAGAACGTGAGAGACTTGGACTCTATCTTCTCTTGGCCCAAAAGTAACGTGAGAGGACTTTTTGAACACAACCTAAACTTCTCCTTTTCCCTTATCTTCATATGTGGATTGTACGAATGTCCCATACACCTGCAATTAGAAAAAACACAAAAGTGTCTGAAGTATTTTTGTTCTGGATAACATAAATAGATTATTGAATAGTTTGGATTAGAAATCACCTGACAAATATGCATGTATGCAATATTTTTGGTCGTATCCAAGGTAGTCATGTCCTCATCATTTGGCTTCACCAGGAGTACAATATTCTTCATAAATGTCATCAGGAATCTCAAACGTTGTGTTGACTTCCAGTTTCTTGCCTCCCTTCTGAGGTTTCTTTCCATGTACCATATTCTTCAGCTCAGGATTTTGAACAATTGAGTTATCTAAAGAAGCATGCAATTTTTCATCAAGGAACGCTGCAAATGAGTTAAGTTGATGAGAACCTAGAGATTCAGCAGCGGACATGAGTACCTATGGATAGAGTATAGGTGCGAAGAATTTGGAGAGGTCATATGCGTTCTCAGAATTTTTTGCAAAAAAGAAGATGTTGAGGAATTTGACCAGTGGCATCTTGACGAATTTCACTAAGCACTTTTTGACTTAGGTTCCAGAGTTGTATAGATTGAAAATCCACACAATTGAGAAATCTTGAAGAAAAATGTTGCTTAAGAGAAATGGATCAAGAACAAATGCTTATGTGAGGTGTTTAAAGTGTGGAAGTTGAAGAATAAACACCTTTTGAAGATTTTGTAGAAAACATCAGAATCAACAAGGGCAGTAAAAGTAACTTTTAATTACCCTTGATGAGGAACACGAGAACAGGGAGTAGCAGATTGGAAGTTAGTCAGTCTAGATCTTCCACGCCCTAACTTGGCAGAGGAATACAGCTACGGCAGCGGCGGAGTGAAGAAATCTACGGCCGACACGAGTACGACGGCGATGAGATCGAGGCAGTGAAGCTCTTCCTCACCGACGACGATGGAAGTAGCGGCGGCGCTAGGTCAGAAAGCTCGAGCGAGGGGAAGTGAGGTCGACCAGGGTAAATGCAGTCTAAGGAGGTGAGGGGTATATATAGCTATGGTGAAAACCCGCTCGTCCGAGGAAATTGGACGAATGTGCCCCTGACTCTTCTCATCCTAGCGACATGTGTCACCCACGTACAGAGCGGTGGCGATCGTGGGAGATTGTGTGTGAATAGATAAATCCTATCGTGGGATGTGGAACGGTTTAGGCGGCAAAAGCTGAAAATTTATATAAGAAAATTTCAATGTTTCGTTCGCAAATTCTTCAGCTGACAAGGACACAATGAAGACTTTGAACTGGTTTCAAATAGAACACACATGAAGATTTTGTGAAGAGACTGGGTTGAGTTTAGCATAGAGGGGGGAACGGTCCGATCACATTCACTTAGCAGAAAAAGCAACTATATATATAGACACACACGCACACACACATCTAAACAATATTCTGATCACAACCTGAACTGTCTGAGTAACGCGCCTGAACTTCGCTCTGTACGAACCCGACCTTCGGGCTATCTTTGCAACCGTGGCTTCCCCCGCGAATTATTCTATTTAGTCTTGTTCTATATGATGTTAGTGTAATCTAGAAAAGTTTTTTAGCAACTAAATACCGGTTTTAAATAGGAATCTCGCTCGTTGGCGGATTTTGCTCCTGGGTCGTGATGAAATTACATTTTTTGCAATTTTACTGCCTAAGTTATTCGACCTGAACTTCTCCCAGTGCTAGGTTGAACTTTTGCCAGCATTGCCCAAATGGGTGATGAGGACATCAATACCATTGTTACACCCACAGCCCCTACTGCTACATATACGGGACCAACTACTAGAGCTCGCGCACGCCAATTAAATTATCAGGTACTTTCGTTTCTTGGTAATGATTCTAATGTTCATGAGAATATGATGCTGCCTAAATTGGATACATTTGTTTTGCTTACAAATGAAGGGCCTAGCTTGGAGAAGGATGAACATTGGAGCAAGAACAAGCATGGAGATGATGCTATGCGCAAGGGGAACAAGAACGGAGTTACAAGTGATCATTTCAGGACTTTGAAGCCACCATAATGGGTGCATGAAGCCTTGGACGAAATATACAAGATGCCACTTCATAAACTTCGTCCCGAGGCTATTTTAGGTGCTGCGTCACCTTTTTATTGGGCCAGGCCCATGTAATTTCGAAATACATAAGTATAGGCTATTTTTAGAGTCCGTATGTGTGGGGAAACCAGAGATAGGGTTGATTTCGGACCCCTCCACCAAGGGCCACGAAATTCCCCCTCTCTTCCTCCATATATACAGCCCTTAGGGCACCGTTTAGACTTTGGGGTTTTGTTTAGATTAAAGTTGGCCCTAGCTGCAACTTTGCGTACTTCGTTTGTGTTCAACGACCAGACAAAGGCGTCACAGAACCCCACCTTGATCAATAAAGCTTTCATCTTATATTCGCAATATCCAGATTGCAATCTTAGTTTCTTGCTTGTTCTTTGTTTGCTCGCAGGAAACAGACCCTCGTGGTCAGGTTGATCGTGCTCCGGCGTGGTCAATAACCTCTCGGAGTTGGTTTAGCGATTGCTAAGGCGCGACGTCCTCGCACGTTCGTAGTCGGATCGTCAAAGTCGACTTCCACCAAAGCGATATCCATCATCTCATCGAAAGACGGGACACCTTTGCCTCTATCAAGTGGTATCAGATTTCCAGGTTGTTCGGTGAGATTTTACAGTTTTTCGTAGTTTAGATCGAGTCTGTTCTTCATACCTACAGTCCACGAAAAAGCCACAAAAAAAATTAGGGTTAGTTCATTATATCCTAACCAATCTGAGCCTTTGCATAATCTTTTTAGGGTTTTGCTTTGTTGAATTTGCGGTTGCATCGTCGTGTCTAGTTGCTGGTCTTAGAGTCTAGTCTTTTAGAGTTTCGAGTTCTGGTCATAAGTTGTCACGCCGCCGCCGCACCATCATTGATGAGGACATCAATACCATTGTTACACCCACAGCCCCTACTGCTACATATACGGGACCAATTACTAGAGCTCGCGCACGCCAATTAAATTATCAGGTACTTTCGTTTCTTGGTAATGATTCTAATGTTCATGAGAATATGATGCTGCCTAAATTGGATACATTTGTTTTGCTTACAAATGAAGGGCCTAGCTTGGAGAAGGATGAACATTGGAGCAAGAACAATCATGGAGATGATGCCATGCGCAAGGGGAACAAGAACGGAGTTACAAGTGATGATTTCAGGACTTTGAAGCCACCATAATGGGTGCATGAAGCCTTGGATGAAATATACAAGATGCCACTTCATAAATTTCGTCCCGAGGCTATTATAGGTGTTGCGTCACCTTTTTATTGGGCCAGGCCCATGTAATTTCGAAATACATAAGTATAGGCTATTTTTCGAATCCGTATGTGTGGGGAAACAAGAGATAGGGTTGATTTCGGACCCCTCCACCAAGGGCCACGAAATTCCCCCTCTCTTCCTCCATATATACAGCCCTTAGGGCACCATTTAGACTTTGGGTTTTGTTTAGATTAAAAGTTCGCCATAGCTGCAACTTCGCGTACTTCGTTTGTGTTCAACGACCAGACAAAGGTGTCACAGAACCCCACCTTGATCAATAAAGCTTTCATCTTATATTCGCAATATCCAGATTGCAATCTTAGTTTCTTGCTTGTTCTTCGTTTGCTCGCAGGAAACAGACCCTCGTGGTCAGGTTGATCGTCCTTCGGCGTGGTCAATAACCTCTCGAAGTTGGTTTAGCGATTGCTAAGGCGCGACGTCCTCGCACGTTCGTAGTCGGGTCATCAAAGTCGACTTCCACCAAAGCGATATCCATCATCTCATCGAAAGACGGGACACCTTTGCCTCTATCAAGTGGTATCAGATTTCCAGGTTGCTCGGTGAGATTTTACAGTTTTTCGTAGTTTAGATCGAGTTTGTTCTTCATACCTATAGTCCACGAAAAAGCCACAAAAAAATTAGGGTTAGTTCATCATATGCGAACCAATCTGAGCCTTTGCATAATCTTTTTAGGGTTTTGCTTTGTTGAATTTGCGGTTGCATCGTCGTGTCTAGTTGCTGGTCTTAGAGTCTAGTCTTTTAGAGTTTCGAGTTCTGGTCATAAGTTGTCACGCCGCCGCCGCACCATCATCATCACCCCTGCCATCTACCATCACCGCTTATCCGTCACCGCTTCGAATCCGTATCCATATACCATCACAGCTGTCATATACCACCACCGCTGCCATCTACCACCATATATCCGCCACCAATCCGAGTTCTTGTCATATTAGGTTTGTTTTTGAGATCCATCTAGATTCCGATTCGTGTTTCCTTGCCGGGGTAGGTTTCGGAAACCACGCTCCGTTTAGGCCCAAAATTTTTCAAAAACGCATTTTTCGAAAAAATTTCTGGCTATCCTATTTTTAGGTGTTTCTGAGTGTTTTGAGACAGGTGCCATTATAGGAAGTTTTTTTGACCCGTTTCCAGTTTTTGGGTCCGGGCAGTAAAAAAAAATTTGGTCAAAAAAATTTCGTGCCCATCCTATCAGTTTGAGCTAGGAAGAGTTTTGAGACACTCGCCATTATAGTGATTTTTCGCAAAAAAAAAGCAGCGCAAAAAAAAAGAGCGCAAAAAAAAAGAGCGAAAAAAAATTCTAGAGTGTGCTTTTCCCTTGTTTACGTGCCGTGCCGTGATTTTGTTGGTGTTCTAGGCTCGCGTCTCTAGCACAGTCTAGCCTAGGACCAGCACAGTACCGTCGTTGAGCGTTTATTCAACTTTGCATCTCTGAATTGATTATTGCTGACCCTTTTTGCTACCATATTATAAGTTGATAGAGGCGGGGGTGTCCCGATCTTTCGATGAGATGATAACTATCGATTTGGTGGAGACGACTTTGACGATCCGACTACAAACGTGCACGACGTTGCGCCTTAGCAATCGCTAAACCAACTCCGAGAGGTTATTGACCACGCCGGAGCACAATCAACCTGACCACGAAGGTCTATTCCTGCAAGCAATCGAAGAACAAGCAAGAATATGATAAAAGCAATCTAAATATTGCGAGTATATATGAAGTATTGATAAAGGTGGGGATCCGTAAGCGGTCTTGGTCTGGTCGTTGGACACAAACGAAGCACATGAAGTTGCAATGGCTAACTTTTAACTAAACAAATCCCAAGGAAAAGCTACTAGATGGATCTACTTATATAGGAGCAAGGGGTGGCGGCCAAGGAGGTGGGAGGACGTCCTAAGGCAGCCTAAAACTAAATCTAGGTCGTACAAGGCCAATGGGCCCAAGTGGAGGTGATGTAACACCTTTGGACTTGTAGTTTGACTCGGATTCTGCTGCAGCATCAGATTGTTTCGTCCACAACTCAACGCTCCGGACGAATTTGAAGGTGATTCCAATTGGGTCGGAAAGTGCACGAAATCTAGTTTCCAACAAAAAAAGAATCACCCAATTCGGAGTCCGTATGAAAAACTTGTGTGCGTTTTGAGTCAGGTATGTACGCCGTGACCTCATTAGTGTTCTAGGCTCGCGTCTCTAGTCCGGTCTAGCCTAGGACCAGGACAGTACCGTCGTTGAGCGTTTATTCAACATTGCATCTTTGAATTGATTATTGCTAATCTTTTGCTACCATATATGGCCAACCCAGCTCCACATATTTCTACACCGTGTATACGTACGCTCCCCTGGCAATCGCTTTACTAAATATTCGGAGTTACTTGACACCGCTGGTTGCCGATCACCGCCTGCTGCATGGTAAGAACGTGTAAGACATTGATATTTGCTTTACTGTGAGCGTTTTACCACCACATCCTAGTAGTTATAGGAACATTATTTTTGGGTTTTGTTTCTTGTTCTACTAATCATGACAGGATCCAGAGTCAATTCATGGGCTTTGTCGATCGCGGGAGACGTGCCACCACCTTTGCAAATACCACAACCGTCACGAGTTTTTCATACGGACTCCGAATTGGGTGATTCTTTTTTTGTTGGAAACTAGATTTCGTGCACTTTCCAACCCAATTGGAATCACCTTCAAATTCGCCCGGAGCGTTGAGTTGTGGACGAAACAATCTGATGTTGCAGCAGAATCCGAGTCAAACTACAAGTCCAAAGGTGTTACATCACCTCCACTTGGGCCCATTGGCCTTGTACGACCTAGATTTAGTTTTAGGCTGCCTTGGGACGTCCTCCCACCTCCTTGGCCGCCACCCCTTGCTCCTATATAAGTAGATCCATCTAGTAGCTTTTCCTTGGGATTTGTTTAGTTAAAAGTTAGCCATTGCAACTTCGTGTGCTTCGTTTGTGTCCAACGACCAGACCGAGACCGCTTCCGGATCCCCACCATTATCAATACTTTATATATATTTGCGCTATTCAGATTGCTTTATCATATCCTTGCTCGTTCTTCGATTGCTTGCAGGAATAGACCTTCGTGGTCAGGCTGACCGTGCTTCCGGCGTGGTCAATAACCTCAGGAGATTGGTTTAGCGATTGCTAAGGCGCAACATCGTGCACGTTTGTAGTCGGATCGTCAAAGTCGTCTCCACCAAATCGATAGTTATCATCTCATGGAAAGATCGGGACACCCCGCCTCTATCAAGTGGTATCAGTTTTCAGGTTGCTCGGTGAGAATTTCCAGTTTTTCCTAGATTAGATTTATTTTCTTACCTATTGTCCAAGAAAAAGCCACAAAACAAAAGTTAGATCTATTCATCCTTTGTCCTAGCCAGACTGAGCCTTTGCAATTTTCTTTTCATTGTTTGCATTATTGAATTATCGGTTGCATCGCCGTGTCGAGTTGCTGGTCTTAGTGTCTAGTTCCTTTAGAGTTTCGAGTTCTGTTCACATTAGTCACGCAGCCGCTGCATTATTATCCCATCCGCTGTCCACCATCCCATCCACCAATTTCCACCATGTGCTACGCACTGTTTATTGTCATAATCATAGTTGAGGTCACTCACATCTTCGCCTGATCGAATCTGCATCTTATCTAGTTTGTCTTGGAAAGAGGGAGAAAAAAAAGATAAAGAAAAAAAAGAGAGAAAAAAGGAAGGAAAAAAAAGAAAAAGAGGGAGAAGAAAAAGAAAAAAAAGGCGTGAGAAAAAAAAGAGAGAAAAAAATGGATCTATCTAGAATCAATCTCGTACCTGAATTCGGATTGGAATCTGTTTTGTGCACTGTTCAGTAAAACATGTGTATCTTCCTCATACGAAGTCAGCTTTGGCTCCGTGAGTACTCAAATTGAAGATAGCGACGAGCCGCATCTAAATAGTTGCAGAATCTAGTTCAATATTTGACACCTCAAAATCGGCTTCTAAATAGGTTTTTTTGCCCTCCGAAGTTCATGAACACAACTTGTTCCAATTTTTCAGGCCAGTTTTAGAATTCTTTGACTCCTCATATCAACTCGGAATTGAGTGATTCTTTTTGCGTTGGAAAGCTTGAGTTAGTAGCATTCTTTGAAAGAATTTATCAGAAAATTGTCTCAACCTTTTCAAGAGGAAAGTTGGAGAGAGAGTTGTTGTATATCCTGCTTGGCAGTTGTTTTTCATCATTATCTTCACTGCCGTTGTGATCTTCACTTGTATCTTGCTGTCAAGAGCTACTTAGTATCCTTCATTGATGCTAGTTGTGCTACGCCGTGACCTCATTAGTGTTCTAAGCTCGCGTCTCTAGTCCGGTCTAGCCTAGGACCAGCACAGTACCGTCGTTGAGCGTTTATTCAACATTGCATCTTTGAATTGATTATTGCTAATCTTTTGCTACCATATATAGCCAACCCAGCTCCACACATTTCTACACCGTGTATACGTACGCTCCCCTGGCAATCGCTTTACTCAATATTCGGAGTTACATGACACCATTGGTTGCCGATCACCGCCTGCTGCATGGTAAGAACTTGTAAGACATTGATATTTGCTTTACTGTGAGCGTTTTACCACCACATCCTAGTAGTTATAGGAACATTATTTTTGGATTTTGTTTCTTGTTCTACTAATCATGACAGGATCCAGAGTCAATTCATGGGCTTTGTCGATCGCGGGAGATGTGCCACCGCCTTTGCAAATACCACAACCGTCACGAGAGGTGCACAAACATCCAAATGCACATGATCAGGTTAATGTATCTATACCACCATTTAATGGCCGTTTTAAACCTGCTTTATATATTGAATGGGAGTTTGACATAAAAAATATATTTGCTTCCCATAATTTCAATGAACATCAAAAGGTTAAGGTTGCGGTTGATTCTTTCACTGGTTATGCTTTGGTTTGGTGGAGTGAATATTGTCGGTTACACCCTGATTATATACCTACTACTTGGGATGATTTGAAACTTGTCATGCGACATACTTTCGTCCCTGCTTATTATACTCGTGACATGATTAAGAAGTTGCAACACTTAAAACAAGGTAGTGAAACTGTAACAAAATATTATGATGATTTACAAACTACCTTGTTGCATTCCTCTTTAGAAGAAAGTGAAGATGATTTTATGGATAGATTTTGGGGAGGATTAAACCGTGATATTCAAGAGATACTAATTCATGAAGAGTGTTATCCTATGGACCATTTGTTTCATCTTGCTTGCAAAGCTGAACAGGAAATAAAACGACGTGTTGGCCACGAGGAGAACAAGCGCACGGTGCACATTCCAAGAGTTGATATGATTGTTCCTTCAACTACTAGGCATACTATGACAACCACATCCGTTGTTGTCAGGACTACATGATGAGGACATGACTACCTTGGATATGACCAAAAATATTGCATATATGCATATTTGTCAGGTGATTTCTAGTGCAAACTATTCAATAATCTATTTATGTTATCCAGAACAAAAATACTTCACACACTTTTGTGTTTTGTCTAATTGCAGGTGTATGCGACATTTGTACAATCCACATATGAAGATAAGGAAGAAAGAGATGTTTATTTGCTGTCCAAAAAGTTCTCTCACGTCACTTTTGGCCCAAGAGAAGATAGAGTCCAAGTCTCTCACGTTCTCGATTCAGATTTGGACTGCACAGACATACCTGAGTCAAAACACACACAAGTTTTTCATACGGAATCCGAATTGGGTGATTCTTTTTTTGTTGGAAACTAGATTTCGTGCACTTTCCAACCCAATTGGAATCACCTTCAAATTCGTCCGGAGCGTTGAGTTGTGGACGAAACAATCTAATGATGCAGCAGAATCCGAGTCAAACTACAAGTCCAAAGGTGTTACATCACCTCCACTTGGGCCCATTGGCCTTGTACGACCTAGATTTAGTTTTAGGCTGCCTTGGGACGTCCTCCCACCTCCTTGGCCGCCACCCCTTGCTCCTATATAAGTAGATCCATCTAGTAGCTTTTCCTTGGGATTTGTTTAGTTAAAAGTTAGCCATTGCAACTTCGTGTACTTCGTTTGTGTCCAACGACCAGACCAAGACCGCTTCCGGATCCCCACCATTATCAATACTTCATATATATTTGCAATATTCAGATTGCTTTATCATATTCTTGCTCGTTCTTCGATTGCTTGCAGGAATAGACCTTCGTGGTCAGGCTGACCGTGCTTCCAGCATCGTCAGTAACCTCAGGAGATTGGTTTAGCGATTGCTAAGGCGCAACGTCATGCACGTTTGTAGTCGGATTGTCAAAGTCGTCTCCACCAAATCGATAGTTATCATCTCATCGAAAGATCGGGACACCCCGCCTCTATCAAGTGGTATCAGTTTTCAGGTTGCTCGGTGAGAATTTCCAGTTTTCCTAGATTAGATTTATTTTCTTACCTATTGTCCAAGAAAAATCCACAAAAAAGAGTTAGATCCATTCATCCTTTGTCCAAGCCAGTCTGAGCCTTTGTAATGTTCTTTTCATTGCTTGCATAGTTGAATTATCGGTTGCATCGTCGTGTCGAGTTGCTGGTCTTAGTGTCTAGGTCGTTTAGAGTTTCGAGTTCTGTTCACATTAGTCACGTCGCCGCTGCATCGTTATCCCTTCCGCTGTCCACCACCCATCCATCAATTTCCTCCACGTGCTACCCACCGTTCATTGTCATAATCATAGTTGAGATCGTTCCCATCTTCGCTTGATCCAATCTACATCTTATCTAGTTTGTTTTGGAAAGAGGGAGAGAGAAAAAAAAGATAGAGAAAAAAAACGAGAGAAAAAAAGTAAAAAAAAGTCAGAGAAAAAAAAAAGAAAGGAAAAGAAAAAAAGGCGTGAGAAAAAAAAGAGAGAAGAAAAAAAAATTGGATCTATCTAGAATCAATCTCATACCTGAATTCGGGTTGGAATCTGTTTTGCGCACTGTTCAGTAAAACAGGTGTATCTTCCTCATACGAAGTCAGTTTTGGCTCTGTGAGTACTCAAATTGAAGATAGCGACGAGCCGTATCTAAATAGTTGCAGAAGCACGTTCAATATTTGACACCTCAAAATCGGCTTCTAAATAGGTCTTTTTGCCCTCCGAAGTTCGTGAACATAACTTGTTCCAATTTTTCAGGCCAGTTTTAGAATTCTTTGACTCCTCATATCAACTCGAAATTGAGTGATTCTTTTTGCATTGGAAAGCTTGAGTTAGTAGCATTCTTTGAAAGAATTTATCAGAAAATTGTCTCAAACTTTTCAAGAGGAAAGTTGGAGAGGGAGTTGTTGTATATCCTGCTTGGCAGTTGTTTTTCATCATTATCTTCACTGCCGTTGTGATCTTCACTTATATCTTGCTGTCAAGAGCTACTTAGTATCCTTCATTGATGCTAGTTGTGCTACGCCGTGACCTCATTAGTGTTCTAGGCTCGCGTCTCTAGTCCGGTCTAGCCTAGGACCAGCACAGTACCGTCGTTGAGCGTTTATTCAACATTGCATCTTTGAATTGACTATTGCTAATCTTTTGCTACCATATATAGCCAACCCAGATCCACATATTTCTACACCGTGTATACGTACGCTCCCCTGGCAATCGCTTTACTCAATATTCGGAGTTACTTGACACCGCTGGTTGCCGATCACCGCCTGCTGCATGGTAAGAACTTGTAAGACATTGATATTTGCTTTACTGTGAGCGTTTTACCACCACATCCTAGTAGTTATAGGAACATTATTTTTGGGTTTTGTTTCTTGTTCTACTAATCATGACAGGATCTAGAGTCAATTCATGGGCTTTGTCGATCGCGGGAGACGTGCCACCACCTTTGCAAATACCACAACCGTCACGAGAGGTGCACAAACATCCAAATGCACATGATCAGGTTAATGTATCTATACCACCATTTAATGGCCGTTTTAAACCTGCTTTATATATTGAATGGGAGTTCGACATAAAAAATATATTTGCTTCCCATAATTTCAATGAACATAAAAAGGTTAAGGTTGCGGTTGGTTCTTTCACTGGTTATGCTTTGGTTTGGTGGAGTGAATATTGTCGGTTACACCCTGATTATATACCTACTACTTGGGATGATTTGAAACTTGCCATGCGACATACTTTCGTCCCTGCTTATTATACTCGTGACATGATTAAGAAGTTGCAACACTTAAAACAAGATAGTGAAACTGTAACAAAATATTATGATGATTTACAAACTAACTTGATGCATTCCTCTTTAGAAGAAATTGAAGATGATTTTATGGATAGATTTTGGGGAGGATTAAACCGTGATATTCAAGAGATACTAATTCATGAAGAGTGTTATCCTATGGACCATTTGTTTCATCTTGCTTGCAAAGCTGAACAGGAAATAAAACGACGTGTTGGCCACGAGGAGAACAAGCGCACGGTGCACATTCCAAGAGTTGATATGATTGTTCCTTCAACTACTAGGCATACTATGACAACCACATCCGTTGTTGTCAGGACTACATCACCTCCACCATGTGACACATCGCCCCCGAGAGTGGCTACATCATCTGAGTTGATCATAAGAGGTAATGACAAAGGTACTGATCTTCCATCTCTACATGAGAATGATGAATGCCTTGTCAATTTGAATGCACCATCTGATGAGCTACCCACTACTTTGATCACACCACCTATTTTAGAGGACTACGTTGATAATTTGACTTTGCCATGTGATCAAACAACTGAAATACCAACAATTTTGAGTGCACCCATTGAATTAACTATTGATGCAAAAGAACCAATGTTTAATCATTTTGATATGACCTCTAATCTTGGTGATGATTCTGTGTTAAATGACTTATTGCATGTTTGCTTATTTAAGCATGTTGTAGCATGTAAATTTGATGCAAGTAAGGTTTACTCACCAATGTTGGGATGGTTTAATGATGAACATTGTCAATCTTTTGAAATGAATAAGAGCTTCACTTATATGTGCAAACTGAGTTGCAATATTTTCATGCCTTCTACTTCTTGTGCTAATTTTTTGGCTTTAGATTTTATGAACTATGCAAGTTACTCATCTATTCATGTGTCATATATGCAAAAATCAAGGGAAGTAAAAATGGATGACATATACATATACAACATGTACAGCTTGTCTCTTTTGTTAGCCACATTTCAGATTAAGCAACGCCGAGGACGGCTTTATTTTCAAGAAGGGGAGGATGATGAGGACATGACTACCTTGGATATGACCAAAAATATTGCATATATGCATATTTGTCAGGTGATTTCTAGTGCAAACTATTCAATAATCTATTTATGTTATCCAGAACAAAAATACTTCACACACTTTTGTGTTTTGTCTAATTGCAGGTGTATGCGACATTTGTACAATCCACATATGAAGATAAGGAAGAAAGAGATGTTTATTTGCTGTCCAAAAAGTTCTCTCACGTCACTTTTGGCCCAAGAGAAGATAGAGTCCAAGTCTCTCACGTTCTCGATTCAGATTTGGACTGCACAGACATACCTGAGTCAAAACGCACACAAGTTTTTCATACGGAATCCGAATTGGATGATTCTTTTTTTGTTGGAAACTAGATTTCGTGCACTTTCCAACCCAATTGGAATCACCTTCAAATTCGTCCGGAGCGTTGAGTTGTGGACGAAACAATCTAATGATGCAGCAGAATCCGAGTCAAACTACAAGTCCAAAGGTGTTACATCACCTCCACTTGGGCCCATTGGCCTTGTACGACCTAGATTTAGTTTTAGGCTGCCTTGGGACGTCCTCCCACCTCCTTGGCCGCCACCCCTTGCTCCTATATAAGTAGATCCATCTAGTAGCATTTCCTTGGGATTTGTTTAGTTAAAAGTTAGCCATTGCAACTTTGTGTACTTCGTTTGTGTCCAACGACCAGACCAAGACCGCTTCCGGATCCCCACCATTATCAATACTTCATATATATTTGCAATATTCAGATTGCTTTATCATATTCTTGCTCGTTCTTCGATTGCTTGCAGGAATAGACCTTCGTGGTCAGGCTGACCGTGCTTCCAGCATCGTCAGTAACCTCAGGAGATTGGTTTAGCGATTGCTAAGGCGCAATGTCATGCACGTTTGTAGTCGGATTGTCAAAGTCGTCTCCACCAAATCGATAGTTATCATCTCATCGAAAGATCGGGACACCCCGCCTCTATCACTACATCACCTCCACCATGTGACACATCGCCCCCGAGAGTGGCTACAACATCTGAGTTGATCATAAGAGGTAATGACAAAGGTACTGATCTTCCATCTCTACATGAGAATGATGAATGCCTTGTCAATTTGAAAGCACCATCTGATGAGCTACCCACTACTTTGATCACACCACCTATTTTAGAGGACTACGTTGATAATTTGACTTTGCCATGTGATCAAACAACTGAAATACCAACAATTTTGAGTGCACCCATTGAATTAACTATTGATGCAAAAGAACCAATGTTTAATCATTTTGATATGACCTCTAATCTTGGTGATGATTCTGTGTTGAATGTCTTATTGCATGTTTGCTTATTTAAGCATGTTGTAGCATGTAAATTTGATGCAAGTAAGGTTTATTCACCAATGTTGGGATGGTTTAATGATGAACATTGTCAATCTTTTGAAATGAATAAGAGCTTCACTTATATGTGCAAACTGAGTTGCAATATTTTCATGCCTTCTACTTCTTGTGCTAATTTTTTGGCTTTAGATTTTATGAACTATGCAAGTTACTCATCTATTCATGTGTCATATATGCAAAAATCAAGGGAAATAAAAATGGATGACATATACATATACAACATGTACAGCTTGTCTCTTTTGTTAGCCACATTTCAGATTAAGCAACGCCGAGGACGGCTTTATTTTCAAGAAGGGGAGGATGATGAGGACATGACTACCTTGGATATGACCAAAAATATTGCATGTATGCATATTTGTCAGGTGATTTCTAGTGCAAACTATTCAATAATCTATTTATGTTATCCAGAACAAAAATACTTCACACACTTTTGTGTTTTGTCTAATTGCAGGTGTATGGGACATTTGTACAATCCACATATGAAGATAAGGAAGAAAGAGATGTTTATTTGCTGTCCAAAAAGTTCTCTCACGTCACTTTTGGCCCAAGAGAAGATAGAATCCAAGTCTCTCACGTTCTGGATTCAGATTTGGACTGCACAGACATACCTGACTCAAAACGCACACAAGTTTTTCATACGGACTCTGAATTGGGTGATTCTTTTATTGTTGGAAACTAGATTTCGTGCACTTTCCAACCCAATTGGAATCACCTTCAAATTCGTCCGGAGCGTTGAGTTGTGGATGAAACAATCTGATGTTGCAGCAGAATCCGAGTCAAACTACAAGTCCAAAGGTGTTACATCACCTCCAATTGGGCCCATTGGCCTTGTACGACCTAGATTTAGTTTTAGGCTGCCTTGGGACGTCCTCCCACCTCCTTGGCCGCCACCCCTTGCTCCTATATAAGTAGATCCATCTAGTAGCTTTTCCTTGGGATTTATTTAGTTAAAAGTTAGCCATTGCAACTTCGTGTACTTTGTTTGTGTCCAACGACCAGACCAAGACCGTTTACGGATCCCCACCTTTATCAATACTTCATCTATATTCGCAATATTCATATTGCTTTATCATATTCTTGCTTGTTCTTCGATTGCTTGCAGGAATAGACCTTCGTGGTCAGGTTGACCGTGCTTCCGGCGTGGTCAATAACCTCAGGAGATTGGTTTAGCGATTGCTAAGGCGCAACATCGTGCACGTTTGTAGTCGGATCGTCAAAGTCGTCTCCACCAAATCGATAGTTATCATCTCATTGAAAGATCGGGACACCCCGCCTCTATCATTAAAGGGACCATCAGCACGTGGCATTAACTTTGATTTGCGCAAATCAGGAAATCTATCCTTACGCAAATGTAACCAAACAAGATCTCCAGGTGCAAACACAACATGTTTTCTACCCTTATCTCCAGCAAGTTTATATTTAGCATTCATACGCTCAATGTTTTCCTTAGTTGACTCATGCATTTTTAAAATCAATTCAGCACGTTGTTTAGCATCAAAATTAACCTTCTCCGAAGATGGAAGAGGCAACAAATCAATAGGTGCACGAGGTAGGAAACCATACACAACTTCAAAAGGGCACATCTTAGTAGTAGAATGCAATGGACGATTATAAGCAAATTCAATATGAGGCAAGCATTCCTCCCACATTTTCTTATTATTTTTCAAAACAGCCCTAAGCATAGTAGACAACGTTCTATTGACTACTTCAGTTTGTCCATCAGTTTGGGGGTGACAAGTAGTACTAAAAAGTAGTTTAGTCCCCAACTTAGCCCATAAACATCTCCAAAAGTGGCTAAGAAATTTAGTATCACGATCTGAAACAATAGTATTTGGCACACCATGCAAGCGAATAATTTCACGAAAGAACAAATCAGCAACATTAACAGCATCATCGCTTTTATGACATGGTATAAAGTGTGCCATTTTCGAGAATCTATCCACGACAACAAATATGCTATCCCTCCCCTTCTTTGTTCGAGGTAAACCTAAAACAAAGTCCATAGATATATCCTCCCAAGGAACACTAGGTACAGGCAAAGGCATATATAAACCATGAGGATTGAGTCGTGACTTAGCTTTTTGACATGTAGTGCAGCGAGCAATAAAACGCTCAACATCCCGTCTCATCTTTGGCCAAAAGAAATGTGTAGCAAGTACGTCCTCCGTCTTCTTCACGCCAAAGTGTCCCATTAATCCTCCTCCATGCGCCTCCTGCAACAACAAAAGACGAACGGAGCTAGCTGGAATGCATAGCTTGTTAGCACGAAATACAAATCCATCGTTAACGACAAACTTGTTCCACATTCTTCCTTCTTTACAATTCTGCATTACATCTTTAAAATCAGCATCATGCACATATTGATCTTTGATGGTCTCCAAACCGAATATTTTGAAGTCAAGTTGTGAAAGCATAGTATAGCGACGAGACAATGCATCAGCAATAACATTTTCTTTTCCCTTCTTGTGTTTAATGACATAAGGGAAAGTCTCAATGAATTCAACCCATTTAGCATGTCTACGATTCAGTTTACCTTGACTTTTAATATGTTTCAAAGATTCATGATCAGAATGTATAACAAATTCTTTGGCCCATAAATAATGTTGCCATGTTTCTAAAGTCCGAACAAGAGCATATAATTCTTTATCATAAGTAGAATAATTCAGACTAGGCCCACTCAATTTTTCAGAAAAGTATGTAACAGGTTTGCCATCTTGTAATAACACACCTCCTAATCCAATTCCACTAGCATCACATTCAAGCTCAAAAGTCTTATTAAAATCAGGAAGTTGGAGTAAAGGAGCATGTGTCAACTTATCTTTCAATACCGTGAAGGCTTCTTCCTGTGCGGTACCCCAAACAAAAGGCACATCCTTCTTTGTAAGCTCGTTGAGAGGTGCAGCAATGGTGTTGAAATCTCTCACAAAACGCCTATAGAATCCAGCGAGGCCAAGAAAACTCCTCACTTGTGTGACCGTTTTGGGCTGCGGCCAACTCTCAATAGCTTCAATCTTGGCTTTGTCAACTTCAATTCCCTGTGTAGTAACAACATAGCCAAGAAAAGATACTCGGTCGGTGCAAAAGGTGCATTTCCCAAGGTTACCAAACAAACGTGCATCACGTAGAGCAATAAAAACAGCACGTAAATGTTCCAATTGTTCTTCCAAAGATCTGCTATAAATCAGTATATCATCAAAATAGACTACCACAAATCGTCCAATGAAAGCACGTAAAACTTCATTCATTAGTCTCATGAAAGTACTAGGCGCATTAGTTAACCCAAAAGGCATGACTAACCACTCATATAATCCAAACTTAGTTTTAAATGTTGTTTTCCATTCATCCCCCAACTTCATACGAATTTGATGGTATCCACTACGCAAATCAACTTTGGAGAATGTTGTAGAGCCACTCAATTCATCAAGCATATCATCGAGCCTAGGAATAGGATGACGATAACGAATAGTAATATTATTAATGCCTCTACAATCAACACACATACGTGATGTACCATCCTTTTTCGGCACTAGAATAATAGGAACAGCACAAGGACTAAGGGATTCGCGTATATAACCTTTGTCGAGAAGCTCTTGTACTTGACGCATAATCTCCTTCGTCTCCTCTGGATTGGTACGGTATGGTGCACGGTTTGGCAGTTAAGCACCGGGAATTAAGTCAATCCGATGCTCAATCCCTCGAATAGGCGGTAATCCCGGTGGCACGTCTTGTGGAAAGACGTCAGCGAACTCCTGCAAAATGTTAGTGACAGCAGGAGGCAAAGAGGAAGGCACGTCCTCGAATGAAAATAATGCCTCTTTGCACACAAAAGCATATCAAACAGATTTGCTGAAATCTAGCTCATCAATATCAGATTTGGTGGCAAATAAACATGCACTTTTCAATTTAATTTCAGAAGCAACACTAGATGGTTTATTATTAGGCTTCATTTGTTGCTCAAATTCTTTTGCCACAATCTGATTTTCACTCTTATTCGTCTCCTGTTTTGCTTTATTAGCTCTATTAATATCATCTTTCAAAATGGAATCAGGAGTCATAGGAAGCAAAGTAATATTTTTATCCTTATGAACAAGAGTATAGTGATTGTTTCTACCATGGCGTACAGAATTTTTATCAAATTGCCATGGTCTACCAAGTAATAAGGAACATGCTTGCATAGGTACCACATCACAATCAACATAATCAGCATATGTAGAGATACTAAAATGCACACGAACAGTACGTGTTACCTTAACCTTGCCGCTGTTGTTGAACCATTGGATGTAGTAAGGATGTGGATGTGGTCTTGTGGTGAGAGAAAGCTTCTCCACCATCTCCATGCTAGCCAAGTTGTTGCAGCTCCCTCCGTCTATGATGACGCGCACAGAACGTTCCTTCACAACTCCCTTTGTATGGAACAAATTGTGCCTCTGATTTTGCTCAGCTTGTGTGATCTGCACACTCAAAACACGTTGAGCAACTAAACATTCATACCTGTCAGCGTCTTCAGGAGCCATGTATTGCGTCTCATGATCAGAATCATCTCCACCATGTTCTTCACGTGTAATAAGAGCCAAAGTCTCCTCATCATAGTCACTAGCAGACTCATATCCACCATCCGCGGTAGCAATCATCACACGCGGAGATTTGCATTCCCTCGCATAATGACCTCCTCCCTTACAACGACAACATATAATATCACTTGTGTGCCCTGTTGATGCCATGGAAGAAGAAGAACGCTGTGCAGGCCCCGCGGGTGCGCTCTTGGCAGATAATGGTGGTTGTGCCTGTTTTCTTGTATCACGGCTGGAGGTGGCACCGGATGGAGGTGCTGGTGCAGTTGAATTAGAAGATGCACGTGGTGTCCATGATGAAGGTCGGCCTGCAGAAAAGTTAGTTCGCCCCAATGCTTGTCGATCCTGCACTTCACATTCAGATTTACAAGCAAGATGGAATAAACGAGTGATATTAGTATACTCCTTATAGTCTAGAATGGTCTGAATCTCTCTATTTAATCCACCCAGAAAACGTGCAAGCATAGCTTCATTCTCCTCAACAATACCACATCTAATCATGCCAGTTTGTAATTCCTGATAATATTCTTCTACAGAATTTTTCCCTTGTCTTAAACGCTGCAATTTTTGAAGCAATTCACGTTGATAATATGGTGGAACCCAACGCGTACGCATAGCAGTTTTCAAAGCAGCCCAAGTAGTTGGAATAGGATATAATCTACAATGTTCAGACCACCATACACATGCAAAACTAGTGAAAGAAAAACAGCAGCAGCAACTCGTCTCTCCTCAGGATATTGTAAACATGTAAATCGTTATTCAGTTTCTAACTCCCAAGTAAGATATATATCAGGAACATATCTACCCTCAAATGGTGGAATATTCAATTTCAGTTTAGGAATATGGACATCATCTCGTACCTGAGGTGGTGGTGCAGGCCTACCATTACGAATATATACCTGAGGTCGACCTGCTGATGGTGGTGCTGGTGGCTGCTCGTAGATCTGATTTTGATCAACCTCATCCTCATAATCGCCCGCATACTCATCATCCTCCTAGGTACCAGCAGCAGCAGTAGCAGGAGCCAAAGAAACACCAACAGCAGTAGCAGCGGCACCAGAATTTTGTCCTGGCTCAATAGGAACACGCTGTGCTTGTCCATACTGATTCGGAAGGGGGCGTAGTTGTTGTTGTTGCAGAGGTGCGACAAGGGCAGCCGGTGGTGGAAGACGCGCAAGCAGTTCATTAAATCTGTTATCAAGCTTTGTTTCGAATGTCTTCTCAAGGCCAGTGATCTTCTCCATGGCCTCTTCAAAATTGTTCAGCACATCTTGTACCTGTTCAGTCATCATTTGCTGAAACTTATCATGAAGCTCCTTGTTCGATAAGTTCTCCCAGTCAATCTCGTCGGCTTGTGATCCTGGCATGGTTAGCAGCAATAGAAACACACAAGAATATGATCCTACAGACTACTAAGAAGTGGTGGTGGTGTATCACAAATCTGTCAAGCAAATCTCAAATTCTTACCAGTTCTTACCCAGCAGCAGGCGGTGATCGGCAACCGTTGTAGTCAAAAACTCTCAAAGCTTGGATAGAGCGATTACCAGGGAGAGTCAAACACACGACGTAGATGTATGTGGAGCTGGGAAGGCTTATAGTATGGTAGCAAAAAGGGTCAGCAATAATCAATTCAGAGATGCAAAGTTGAATAAACGCTCAACGACGGTACTGTGCTGGTCCTAGGCTAGACTGTGCTAGAGACGCGAGCCTAGAACATCAACAAAATCACGGCGCGGCACGTAAACAAGGGAAAAGCACACTCTGAAAATTTTCTTTTCGCTCTCTTTTTTTTTGCGCTCTTTTTTTTGCGCTGCCTTTTTTTTGCGAAAAATCACTATAATGGCGAGTGTCTCAAAACTCTTCCTAGGTCAAACTGACAGGATGGGCACCAAATTTTTTTTTTCGACAATTTTTTTTTTCGACTGCCCGGACCCAAAAACTGGAAACGGGTCAAAAAAAACTTCCTATAATGGCACCTGTCTCAAAACACTCAGAAACACCTAAAAATAGGATAGCCAGAAAATTTTTCGAAAAATGCGTTTTCGAAAAATTTTGGGCCTAAACGGAGCATGGCTACCCGACTCTTTTTTTTTCCGAAACCTACTCCGGCAAGGAAACACGAATCGGAATCTAGATGGATCTCGAAAACAAACCTAATATGACAAGAACTCGGATTGGTGGTGGATATATGGTGGTAGATGGCAGCGGTGGTGGTATATGACAGCTGTGGTGGTATATGGATACGGATTCGAAGCGGTGGCGGATAAGCGGTGGTGGTAGATGGCAGGGGTGATGATGATGGTGCGGCGGCGGCGTGACAACTTATGACCAGAACTCGAAACTCTAAAAGACTAGACTCTAAGACCAGCAACTAGAAACGACGATGCAACCGCAAATTCAATAAAGCAAAAACCCTAAAAAGATTATGCAAAGGCTCAGATTGGTTCGGATATGATGGACTAACCCTAATTATTTTTTTGTGGCTTTTTCGTGGACTGTAGGTATGAAGAACAGACTCGATCTAAACTACGAAAAACTGTAAAATCTCACCGAGCAACCTGGAACTCTGATACCACTTGATAGAGGCAAAGGTGTCCCATCTTTCGATGAGATGGTGGATTTCGCTTTGGTGGAAGTCGACTTTGACGATCTGACTACGAACGTGCGAGGACGTCGCGCCTTAGCAATCGCTAAACCAACTCCGAGAGGTTATTGACCACGCCGGAGCACGATCAACCTGACCACGAGGGTCTGTTTCCTGCGAGCAAACGAAGAACAAGCAAGAAACTAAGATTGCAATCTGGATATTGCGAATATAAGATGAAAGCTTTATTGATCAAGGTGGGGTTCTGTGACGCCTTTGTCTGGTCGTTGAACACAAACGAAGTACGCGAAGTTGCAGCTATGGCGAACTTTTAATCCAAACAAAACCCAAAGTCTAAACGATGCCCTAAGGGCTGTATATATGGAGGAAGAGGGGGGAATTTCGTGGCCCTTGGTGGAGGGGTCCGAAATCAACCCTATCTCTTGTTTCCCCACACATACGGACTCTAAAAATAGCCTATACTTATGTATTTCGAAATTACATGGGCCTGGCCCAATAATAAGGTGACGCAGCACTAAAAATAGCCTCGGGACGAAATTTATGAAGTGGCATCTTGTATATTTCGTCCAAGGCTTCATGCACCCATTATGGTGGCTTCAAAGTCCTGAAATCATCACTTGTAACTCCGTTCTTGTTCCCCTTGCGCATGCCATCATCTCCATGCTTGTTCTTGCTCCAATGTTCATCCTTCTCCAAGCTAGGCCCTTCATTTGTAAGCAAAACAAATGTATCCAATTTAGGCAGCATCATATTCTCATGAACATTAGAATCATTACCAAGAAACGAAAGTACCTGGTAATTTAGTTGGCGTGCACGAGCTCTAGTAATTGGTCCAGTATGTATAGCAGCAGGGGCTGTGGGTGTAACAATTGTATTGATGTCCTCATCACACCAAAGCGATATCCATCATCTCATCGAAAGACGGGACACCTTTGCCTCTATCAAGGTCATTATGCGAGAGAATTCAAATCTCCACGTGTGATGATTGCTACCGCGGATTGTGGATATGAGTCTGCTAGTGACTATGATGAGGAGACTTTGGCTCTTATTACACGTGAAGAACATGGTGGAGATGATTCTGATCATGAGACGCAATACATGGCTCCTGAAGACGCTGACAGGTATGAATGTTTAGTTGCTCAACGTGTTTTGAGTGTGCAGATCACACAAGCTGAGCAAAATCAGAGGCACAATTTGTTCCATACAAAGGGAGTTGTGAAGGAACGTTCTGTGCGCGTCATCATAGACGGAGGGAGCTGCAACAACTTGGCTAGCATGGAGATGGTGGAGAAGCTTTCTCTCACCACAAGACCACATCCACATCCTTACTACATCCAATGGTTCAACAACAGCGGCAAGGTTAAGGTAACACGTATTGTTCGTGTGCATTTTAGTATCTCTACATATGCTGATTATGTTGATTGTGATGTGGTACCTATGCAAGCATGTTCCTTATTACTTGGTAGACCATGGCAATTTGATAAAAATTCTGTACACCATGGTAGAAACAATCACTATACTCTTGTTCATAAGGATAAAAATATTACTTTGCTTCCTATGACTCCTGATTCCATTTTGAAAGATGATATTAATAGAGCTAATAAAGCAAAAAGGAGACGAATAAAAGTGAAAATCAGATTGTGGCAAAAGAATTTGAGCAACAAATGAAGCCTAATAATAAACCATCTAGTGTTGCTTCTGAAATTAAATTGAAAAGTGCATGTTTATTTGCCACCAAATCTGATATTGATGAGCTAGATTTCAGCAAATCTGTTTGCTATGCTTTTGTGTGCAAAGAGGCATTATTTTCATTCGAGGACGTGCCTTCCTCTTTGCCTCCTGCTGTCACTAACATTTTGCAGGAGTTCGCTGACGTTTTTCCACAAGACGTGCCACCGGGATTACCGCCTATTCGAGGGATTGAGCATCAGATTGACTTAATTCCCGGTGCTTCACTGCCAAACCGTGCACCATACCGTACCAATCCAGAGGAGACGAAGGAGATTATGCGCCAAGTACAAGAGCTTCTCGACAAAGGTTATATACGCGAATCCCTTAGTCCTTGTGCTGTTCCTATTATTCTAGTGCCGAAAAAGGATGGTACATCACGTATGTGTGTTGATTGTAGAGGCATTAATAATATTACTATTCGTTATTGTCATCCTATTCCTAGGCTAGATGATATGCTTGATGAATTGAGTGGCTCTACAATATTCTCCAAAGTTGATTTGCGTAGTGGCTACCATCAAATTCGTATGAAATTGGGAGATGAATGGAAAACAGCATTTAAAACTAAGTTTGGATTATATGAGTGGTTAGTCATGCCTTTTGGGTTAACTAATGCACCTAGTACTTTCATGAGATTAATGAACGAAGTTTTACGTGCTTTCATTGGACGATTTGTGGTAGTTTACTTTGATGACATATTGATTTATAGCAGATCTTTGGAAGAACATTTGGAACATTTACGTGCTGTTTTTATTGCTCTACGTGATGCACGTTTGTTTGGTAACCTTGGGAAGTGCACCTTTTGCACCGACCGAGTATCTTTTCTTGGCTATGTTGTTACTTGATAGAGGCAAAGGTGTCCCGTCTTTCGATGAGATGGTGGATTTCGCTTTGGTGGAAGTCGACTTTGACGATCCGACTACGAACGTGCGAGGACGTCGCGCCTTAGCAATCGCTAAACCAACTCCGAGAGGTTATTGACCACGCCGGAGCACGATCAACCTGACCACGAGGGTCTGTTTCCTGCGAGCAAACGAAGAACAAGCAAGAAACTAAGATTGCAATCTGGATATTGCGAATATAAGATGAAAGCTTTATTGATCAAGGTGGGGTTCTGTGACGCCTTTGTCTGGTCGTTGAACACAAACGAAGTACGCGAAGTTGCAGCTATGGCGAACTTTTAATCTAAACAAAACCCAAAGTCTAAACGATGCCCTAAGGGCTGTATATATGGAGGAAGAGGGGGGGAATTTCGTGGCCCTTGGTGGTGGGGTCCGAAATCAACCCTATCTCTTGTTTCCCCACACATACGGACTCTAAAAATAGCCTATACTTATGTATTTCGAAATTACATGGGCCTGGCCCAATAATAAGGTGACGCAGCACCTAAAATAGCCTCGGGACGAAATTTATGAAGTGGCATCTTGTATATTTCGTCCAAGGCTTCATGCACCCATTATGGTGGCTTCAAAGTCCTGAAATCATCACTTGTAACTCCGTTCTTGTTCCCCTTGCGCATGCCATCATCTCCATGCTTGTTCTTGCTCCAATGTTCATCCTTCTCCAAGCTAGGCCCTTCATTTGTAAGCAAAACAAATGTATCCAATTTAGGCAGCATCATATTCTCATGAACATTAGAATCATTACCAAGAAACGAAAGTACCTGGTAATTTAGTTGGCGTGCACGAGCTCTAGTAATTGGTCCAGTATGTATAGCAGCAGGGGCTGTGGGTGTAACAAATGTATTGATGTCCTCATCAACGCACCTCTCCAACAACAACAACAACGACTACCTCCACGTCGCGAAGCAGACCTCCGCCGAGCAAGCCGTGTTCCTCTTGCGTTTGGCCAAACTGTTGGTGCTGCTGTTGATACTTCTGTGGCTCCTGCTGCTGATGCGGAGGAGGATGATTATGTGGGAGATTATGAGGATGAGGTTGATCAAAATCAACACTACGTGCAGCCACCTGTACCACCACCAGCAGGTCGACCTCAGGTATATATTCGTAATGGTAGGCCTGCACCACCACCTCAGGTACGAGATGATGTCCATATTCCTAAACTGAAATTGAATATTCCACCATTTGAGGGTAGATATGTTCCTGATATATATCTTACTTGGGAGTTAGAAACTGAACAACGATTTACATGTTTACAATATCCTGAGGAGAGACGAGTTGCTGCTGCTGTTTGTGCTTTCTCTAGTTTTGCATGTGTATGGTGGTCTGAACATTGTAGATTATATCCTATTCCAACTACTTGGGCTGCTTTGAAAACTGCTATGCGTACGCGTTGGGTTCCACCATATTATCAACGTCAATTGCTTCAAAAATTGCAGCGTTTAAGACAAGGAAAAAATTCTGTAGAAGAATATTATCAGGAATTACAAACTGGCATGATTCGATGTGGTATTGTTGAGGAGAATGAAGCTATGCTTGCACGTTTTCTGGGTGGATTAAATAGAGAGATTCAGACCATTCTAGACTATAAGGAGTATACTAATATCACTCGTTTATTCCATCTTGCTTGTAAAGCTGAACGTGAAGTGCAGGATCGACAAGCATTGGCGCGAACTAACTTTTCTGCAGGCCAACCTTCCTCATGGACGCCGCGTGCATCTTCTACTTCAACTGCACCAGCACCTCAATCAGGTGCCTCCTACAGCCGTGATACAAGAAAACAGGAACAACCACCATTATCTGCCAAGAGCGCACCTGCGGGGCCTGCACAGCGTTCTTCTTCTTCCATGGCATCAACAGGGCACACAAGTGATATTATTTGTCGTCGTTGTAAGGGAGGAGGTCATTATGCGAGGGAATGCAAATCTCCGCGTGTGATGATTGCTACCGCGGATGGTGGATATGAGTCCGCTAGTGACTATGATGAGGAGACATTGGCTCTTATTACACGTGAAGAACATGGTGGAGATGATTCTGATCATGAGACGCAATACATGGCTCCTGAAGACGCTGACAGGTATGAATGTTTAGTTGCTCAACGTGTTTTGAGTGTGCAGGTCACACAAGCTGGGCAAAATCAGAGGCACAATTTGTTCCATACCAAGGGAGTTGTGAAGGAACGTTCTGTGCGCGTCATAATAGACGGAGTGATGAGGACATCAATACAATTGTTACACCCACAGCCCCTGCTGCTATACATACTGGACCAATTACTAGAGCTCGTGCACGCCAACTAAATTACCAGGTACTTTCGTTTCTTGGTGATGATTCTAATGTTCATGAGAATATGATGCTGCCTAAATTGGATACATTTGTTTTGCTTACAAATGAAGGGCCTAGCTTGGAGAAGGATGAACATTGGAGCAAGAACAAGCATGGAGATGATGGCATGCGCAAGGGGAACAAGAACGGAGTTACAAGTGATGATTTCAGGACTTTGAAGCCACCATAGTGGGTGCATGAAGCCTTGGATGAAATATACAAGATGCCACTTCATAAATTTCGTCCCGAGGCTATTTTAGGTGCTGCGTCACCTTATTATTGGGCCAGGCCCATGTAATTTCGAAATACATAAGTATAGGCTATTTTTAGAGTCCGTATGTGTGGGGAAACAAGAGATAGGGTTGATTTCGGACCCCTCCACCAAGGGCCACGAAATTCCCCCCCTCTTCCTCCATATATACAGCCCTTAGGGCATCGTTTAGACTTTGGGTTTTGTTTAGATTAAAAGTTCGCCATAGCTGCAACTTCGCGTACTTCGTTTGTGTTCAACGACCAGACAAAGGCGTCACAGAACCCCACCTTGATCAATAAAGCTTTCATCTTATATTCGCAATATCCAGATTGCAATCTCAGTTTCTTGCTTGTTCTTCGTTTGCTCGCAGGAAACAGACCCTCGTGGTCAGGTTGATCGTGCTCCGGCGTGGTCAATAACCTCTCGGAGTTGGTTTAGCGATTGCTAAGGCGCGACGTCCTCGCACGTTCGTAGTCGGATCGTCAAAGTTGACTTCCACCAAAGCGAAATCCACCATCTCATCGAAAGACGGGACACCTTAGCCTCTATCAGTTAGTTCATCATATCCGAACCAATCTGAGCCTTTGCATAATCTTTTTAGGGTTTTGCTTTGTTGAATTTGCGGTTGCATCGTCGGTCTAGTTGCTGGTCTTAGAGTCTAGTCTTTTAGAGTTTCGAGTTCTGGTCATAAGTTGTCACGCCGCCGCCGCACCATCATCATCACCCCTGCCATCTACCACCACCGCTCCAAATTCGTATCCATATACCACCACCAATCCGTGCCCATATACCACCACCGATCCATATCCATATACTACCACCGCTACCACCACCGCTGCCATATACCACCACCATATATCCACCACCAATCCGAGTTCCTTGCTTATTAGGTTTGTTTTCGGGATCCATCTAGATTCCGATTCGTGTTTCCTTGCCGGAGTAGGTTTCGGAAAAAAAAAAAAGAGTCGGGTAGCCACGCTCCGTTTAGGCCCAAAATTTTTCGAAAACGCATTTTTCGAAAAAATTTCTGGCTATCCTATTTTTAGGTGTTTCTGAGTGTTTTGAGACAGGTGCCATTATAGGAAGTTTTTTTTGACCCGTTTCCAGTTTTTGGGTCCGGGCAGTCGAAAAAAAAAATTGGTCGAAAAATTTCGTGCCCATCCTGTCAGTTTGAGCTAGGAAGAGTTTTGAGATACTCGCCATTATAGTGATTTTTCGCAAAAAAAAGAGCGAAAAAAAATTCAGAGTGTGCTTTTCCCTTGTTTACGTGCCGCGCCGTGATTTTGTTGGTGTTCTAGGCTCGCGTCTCTAGCACAGTCTAGCCTAGGACCAGCACAGTACCGTCGTTGAGCGTTTATTCAACTTTGCATCTCTGAATTGATTATTGCTGACCCTTTTTGCTACCATAGTATAAGCCTTCCCAGCTCCACATACATCTACGTCGTGCGTTTGACTCTCCCTGGTAATCGCTCTATCCGAGCTTTGAGAGTTGTGACTACAACGGTTGTCGATCACCGCCTGTTGCTGGGTAAGAACTGGTAAGAATTTGAGTTTTGCTTGACGGATTTGTGACACCCACCACCACCACTTGTTCGTAGTCTGTAGGATCATATTCTTGTGTGTTTCTATTGTTGCTAACCATGCCAGGATCACAAGCCGACGAGATTGACTGGGAGAATTTATCGAACAAGGAGCTTCATGATCAGTTTCAGCAAATGATGACTGAACAGGTGCAAGATGTGCTGAACAATTTTGAAGAGGCCATGGAGAAGATCACTGGCCTTGAGAAGACGTTCGAAACAAAGCTCGATAACAGATTTAATGAATTGCTCGCGCGTCTTCCACCACCACCACCCGCTGCACCTAACGCACCTCTCCAACAACAACAACAACGACTACCTCCACGTCGCGAAATAGACCTTCGCCGAGCGAGCCGTGTTCCTCTTGCGTTTGGCCAAACTGTTGGTGCTGCTGTTGATACTTCTGTGGCTCCTGCTACTGCTGTTGCTGGTACCCAGGAGGATGATGAGTATGCGGGCGATTATGAGGATGAGGTTGATCAAAATCAGATCTACGAGCAGCCACCAGCACCACCACCAGCAGGCTGACCTCAGGTATATATTCGTAATGGTAGGCCTGCACCACCACCTCAGGTACGAGATGATGTCCATATTCCTAAACTGAAATTGAATATTCCACCATTTGAGGGTAGATATGTTCCTGATATATATCTTACTTGGGAGTTAGAAACTGAACAACGATTTACATGTTTACAATATCCTGACGAGAGACGAGTTGCTGCTGCTGTTTGTGCTTTCACTAGTTTTGCATGTGTATGGTGGTCTGGACATTGTAGATTATATCCTATTCCAACTACTTGGGCTGCTTTGAAAACTGCTATGCGTACGCGTTGGGTTCCACCATATTATCAACGTGAATTGCTTCAAAAATTGCAGCGTTTAAGACAAGGAAAAATTCTGTAGAAGAATATTATCAGGAATTACAAAACTGGCATGATTAGATGTGGTATTGTTGAGGAGAATGAAGCTATGCTTGCACGTTTTCTGGGTGGATTAAATAGAGAGATTCAGACCATTCTAGACTATAAGGAGTATACTAATATCACTCGTTTATTCCATCTTGCTTGTAAAGCTGAACGTGAAGTGCAGGATCGACAAGCATTGGGGCGAACTAACTTTTCTGCAGGCCGACCTTCATCATGGACACCACGTGCATCTTCTACTTCAACTGCACCAGCACCTCCATCAGGTGCCACCTCCAGCCGTGATACAAGAAAACAGGCACAAGCACCATTATCTGCCAAGAGCACACCTGCGGGGCCTACACAGCGTTCTTCTTCTTCCATAGCATCAACAGGGCACACAAGTGATATTATTTGTCGTCGTTGTAAGGGAGGAGGTCATTATGCGAGAGAATGCAAATCTCCGCGTGTGATGATTGCTACCGCGGATGGTGGATATGAGTCCGCTAGTGACTATGATGAGGAGACTTTGGCCCTTATTACACGTGAAGAACATGGTGGAGATGATTCTGATAATGAGACGCAATACATGGCTCCTGAAGACGCTGACAGGTATGAATGTTTAGTTGCTCAACGTGTTTTGAGTGTGCAGGTCACACAAGCTGAGCAAAATCAGAGGCACAATTTGTTCCATACCAAGGGAGTTGTGAAGGAACGTTCTGTGCGCGTCATCCTAGACGGAGGGAGCTGCAACAACTTGGCTAGCATGGAGATGGTGGAGAAGCTTTCTCTCACCACAAGACCACATCCACATCCTTACTACATCCAATGGTTCAACAACAGCGGCAAGGTTAAGGTAACACGTACTGTTCGTGTGCATTTTAGTATATCTACATATGCTGATTATGTTGATTGTGATGTGGTACCTATGCAAGCATGTTCCTTATTACTTGGTAGACCATGGCAATTTGATAAAAATTCTGTACACCATGGTAGAAACAATCACTATACTCTTGTTCATAAGGATAAAAATATTACTTTGCTTCCTATGACTCCTGATTCCATTTTGAAAGATGATATTAATAGAGCTAATAAAGCAAAACAGGAGAAGAATAAGAGTGAAAATCAGATTGTGGCAAAATAATTTGAGCAACAAATGAAGCCTAATAATAAACCATCTAGTGTTGCTTCTGAAATTAAATTGAAAAGTGCATGTTTATTTGCCACCAAATCTGATATTGATGAGCTAGATTTCAGCAAATCTGTTTGCTATGCTTTTGTGTGCAAAGAGGCATTATTTTCATTCGAGGACGTGCCTTCCTCTTTGCCTCCTGCTGTCACTAACATTTTGCAGGAGTTCGCTGACGTCTTTCCACAAGACGTGCCACCAGGATTACCGCCTATTCGAGGGATTGAGCATCAGATTGACTTAATTCCCGGTGCTTCACTGCCAAACCGTGCACCATACCGTACCAATCCAGAGGAGACGAAGGAGATTATGCGTCAAGTACAAGAGCTTCTCGACAAAGGTTATATACGCGAGTCCCTTAGTCCTTGTGCTGTTCCTATTATTCTAGTGCCGAAAAAGGATGGTACATCACGTATGTGTGTTGATTGTAGAGGCATTAATAATATTACTATTCGTTATCGTCATCCTATTCCTAGGCTAGATGATATGCTTGATGAATTGAGTGGCTCTACAATATTCTCCAAAGTTGATTTACGTAGTGGATACCATCAAATTCATATGAAATTGGGAGATGAATGGAAAACAGCATTCAAAACTAAGTTTGGATTATATGAGTGGTTAGTCATGCCTTTTGGGTTAACTAATGCACCTAGTACTTTCATGAGATTAATGAACGAAGTTTTACGTGCTTTCATTGGACGATTTGTGGTAGTTTACTTTGATGACATATTGATTTATAGCAGATCTTTGGAAGAACATTTGGAACATTTACGTGCTGTTTTTATTGCTCTACGTGATGCACGTTTGTTTGGTAACCTTGGGAAGTGCACCTTTTGCACCGACCGAGTATCTTTTCTTGGCTATGTTGTTACTCCACAGGGAATTGAAGTTGATAAAGCCAAGATTGAAGCTATTGAGAGTTGGCCGCAACCCAAAACGGTCACACAAGTGAGGAGTTTTCTTGGCCTCGCTGGATTCTATAGGCGTTTTGTAGAGATTTCAGCACCATTGCTGCACCTCTCAATGAGCTTACAAAGAAAGATGTGCCTTTTCTTTGGGGTACCGCACAGGAAGAAGCCTTCACGGTATTGAAAGATAAGTTGACACATGCTCCTTTACTCCAACTTCCTGATTTTAATAAGACTTTTGAGCTTGAATGTGATTCTAGTGGAATTGGATTAGGAGGTGTGTTATTACAAGATGGCAAACCTGTTGCATACTTTTCTGAAAAATTGAGTGGGCCTAGTCTGAATTATTCTACTTATGATAAAGAATTATATGCTCTTGTTCGGACTTTAGAAACATGGCAACATTATTTATGGCCCAAAGAATTTGTTATACATTCTGATCATGAATCTTTGAAACATATTAAAAGTCAAGCTAAACTGAATCGTAGACATGCTAAATGGGTTGAATTCATTGAGACTTTCCCTTATGTCATTAAACACAAGAAGGGAAAAGAAAATGTTATTGCTGAAGCATTGTCTCGTCGCTATACTATGCTTTCACAACTTGACTTCAAAATATTTGGTTTGGAGACCATCAAAGATCAATATGTGCATGATGCTGATTTTAAAAATGTAATGCAGAATTGTAAATAAGGAAGAATGTGGAACAAGTTTGTTGTTAATGATGGATTTGTGTTTCGTGCTAACAAGCTATGCATTCCAGCTAGCTCCGTTCGTCTTTTGTTGTTGCAGGAGGCGCATGGAGGAGGACTAATGGGACACTTTGGCGTGAAGAAGACGGAGGACGTACTTGCTACACATTTCTTTTGGCCAAAGATGAGACGGGATGTTGAGCGTTTTATTGCTCGCTGCACTACATGTCAAAAAGATTTGAAGCCTTATTTGGATGAAGAAGATGAACTTCCGTCGAGGACGACTTCATTTCAAGAAGGGGAGGATGATGAGGACATCAATACAATTGTTACACCCACAGCCCCTGCTGCTGTACATACTGGACCAATTACTAGAGCTCGTGCACGCCAACTAAATTACCAGGTACTTTCGTTTCTTGGTAATGATTCTAATGTTCATGAGAATATGATGCTGCCTAAATTGGATACATTTGTTTTGCTTACAAATGAAGGGCCTAGCTTGGAGAAGGATGAACATTGGAGCAAGAACAAGCATGGAGATGATGGCATGCGCAAGGGGAACAAGAACGGAGTTACAAGTGATGATTTCAGGACTTTGAAGCCACCATAATGGGTGCATGAAGCCTTGGACGAAATATACAAGATGCCACTTCATAAATTTCGTCCCGAGGCTATTTTAGGTGCTGCGTCACCTTATTATTGGGCCAGGCCCATGTAATTTCGAAATACATAAGTATAGGCTATTTTTAGAGTCCGTATGTGTGGGAAAACAAGAGATAGGGTTGATTTCGGACTCCTCCACCAGGGGCCACGAAATTCCCCCCCTATTCCTCCATATATACAGCCCTTAGGGCATCGTTTAGACTTTGGGTTTTGTTTAGATTAAAAGTTCGCCATAGCCGCAACTTCGCGTACTTCGTTTGTGTTCAACGACCAGACAAAGGTGTCACAGAACCCCACCTTGATCAATAAAGCTTTCATCTTATATTCGCAATATCCAGATTGCAATCTTAGTTTCTTGCTTGTTCTTCGTTTGCTCGCAGGAAACAGACCCTCGTGGTCAGGTTGATCGTGCTCCGGCGTGGTCAATAACCTCTCGGAGTTGGTTTAGCGATTGCTAAGGCGCGACGTCCTCGCACGTTCGTAGTCGGATCGTCAAAGTCGACTTCCACCAAAGCGAAATCCACCATCTCATCGAAAGACGGGACACCTTTGCCTCTATCAAGATGATGAGGACATCAATACAATTGTTACACCCACAGCCCCTGCTGCTATACATACTGGACCAATTACTAGAGCTCGTGCACGCCAACTAAATTACCAGGTACTTTCGTTTCTTGGTAATGATTCTAATGTTCATGAGAATATGATGCTGCCTAAATTGGATACATTTGTTTTGCTTACAAATGAAGGGCCTAGCTTGGAGAAGGATGAACATTGGAACAAGAACGGAGTTACAAGTGATGATTTCAGGACTTTGAAGCCACCATAATGGGTGCATGAAGCCTTGGACGAAATATACAAGATGCCACTTCATAAATTTCGTCCCGAGGCTATTTTAGGTGCCGCGTCACCTTATTATTGGGCCAGGCCCATGTAATTTCGAAATACATAAGTATAGGCTATTTTTAGAGTCCGTATGTGTGGGGAAACAAGAGATAGGGTTGATTTCGGACCCCTCCACCAAGGGCCACGAAATTCCCCCCCTCTTCCTCCATATATACAGCCCTTAGGGCATCGTTTAGACTTTGGGTTTTGTTTAGATTAAAAGTTCGCCATAGCTGCAACTTCGCGTACTTCGTTTGTGTTCAACGACCAGACAAAGGCGTCACAGAACCCCACCTTGATCAATAAAGCTTTCATCTTATATTCGCAATATCCAGATTGCCATCTCAGTTTCTTGCTTGTTCTTCGTTTGCTCGCAGGAAACAGACCCTTGTGGTCAGGTTGATCGTGCTCCTGCGTGGTCAATAACCTCTCGGAGTTGGTTTAGCGATTGCTAAGGCGCGACGTCCTCGCACGTTCGTAGTCGGATCGTCAAAGTCGACTTCCACCAAAGCGATATCCATCATCTCATCGAAAGACGGGACACCTTTGCCTCTATCAACTTGCTACACATTTCTTTTGGCCAAAGATGAGACGGGATGTTGACTGTTTTATTGCTCGATGCACTACATGTCAAAAAGCTAAGTCACGACTCAATCCTCATGGTTTATATATGCCTTTGCCTGTACCTAGTGTTCCTTGGAAGGATATATCTATGGACTTTGTTTTAGGTTTACCTCGAACAAAGAAGGAGTGGGATAGCATATTTGTTGTCGTGGATAGATTCTCGAAAATGGCACACTTTATACCATGTCATAAAAGCGATGATGCTGTTAATGTTGCTGATTTGTTTTTTCGTGAAATTATTCGCTTGCATGGTGTGCCAAATACTATTGTTTCAGATCGTGATACTAAATTTCTTAGCCACTTTTGGAGATGTTTATGGGCTAAGTTGGGCACTAAACTGCTTTTTAGTACTACTTGTCACCCCCAAACTGATGGACAAACTGAAGTAGTCAATAGAACATTGTCTACTATGCTTAGGGCTGTTTTGAAGAATAATAAGAAAATGTGGGAGGAATGCTTGCCTCATATTGAATTTGCTTATAATCGTTCATTGCATTCTACTACTAAGATGTGCCCTTTTGAAGTTGTGTATGGTTTCCTACCTCGTGCACCTATTGATTTGTTGCCTCTTCCATCTTCGGAGAAGGTTAATTTTGATGCTAAACAACGTGCTGAATTGATTTCAAAAATGCATGAGTTAACTAAGGAAAACATTGAGCGTATGAATGCTAAATATAAACTTGCTGGAGATAAGGGTAGAAAACATGTTGTGTTTGCACCTGGAGATCTTGTTTGGTTACATTTGCGTAAGGATAGATTTCCTGATTTGCGCAAATCAAAGCTAATGCCACGTGCTGATGGTCCCTTTAAGGTGTTAGAGAAAATAAATGATAATGCATATAAACTTGAGCTGCCTGCAGATTTTGGAGTTAGTCCCAGTTTTAACATTGCAGATTTGAAGCCTTATTTGGGTGAGGAAGATGAGCTTCCGTCGAGGACGACTTCATTTCAAGAAGGGGAGGATGATGAGGACATTAATACCATGGTTACACCCACAGCCCCTACTGCTACATATACGGGACCAATTACTAGAGCTCGCGCACGCCAATTAAATTAGCAGGTACTTTCGTTTCTTGGTAATGATTCTAATGTTCATGAGAATATGATGCTGCCTAAATTGGATACATTTGTTTTGCTTACAAATGAAGGGCCTAGCTTGGAGAAGGATGAACATTGGAGCAAGAACAAGCATGGAGATGATGCCATGCGCAAGGGGAACAAGAACGGAGTTACAAGTGATGATTTCAGGACTTTGAAGCCACCATAATGGGTGCATGAAGCCTTGGACGAAATATACAAGATGCCACTTCATAAATTTCGTCCCGAGGCTATTATAGGTGCTGCGTCACCTTTTTATTGGGCCAGGCCCATGTAATTTCGAAATACATAGGTATAGGCTATTTTTAGAGTCCGTATGTGTGGGGAAACAAGAGATAAAGTTGATTTCGGACCCCTCCACCAAGGGCCACGAAATTCCCCCTCTCTTCCTCCATATATACAGCCCTTAGGGCACCGTTTAGACTTTGGGATTTGTTTAGTTAAAAGTTAGCCATTGCAACTTCGTGTACTTCGTTTGTGTTCAACGACCAGACCAAGACCGCTTACGGATCCCCACCTTCATCAATACTTCATATATACTCACAATATTCAGATTGCTTTTATCATATTCTTGCTTGTTCTTCGATTGCTTGCAGGAATAGACCTTCGTGGTCAGGTTGATTGTGCTCCGGCGTGGTCAATAACCTCTTGAAGTTGGTTTAGCGATTGCTAAGGCGCAACGTCGTGCACGTTTGTAGTCGGATCGTCAAAGTCATCTTCACCAAATCGATAGTTATCATCTTATCGAAAGATCGGGACACCCCGCCTCTATCAAGTGGTATCAGATTTCCAGGTTGCTCGGTGAGATTTTACAGTTTTTCGTAGTTTAGATCGAGTCTGTTCTTCATACCTATAGTCCACGAAAAAGCCAAAAAAAAATTTAGGGTTAGTTCATCCCATCCGAACCAATCTGAGCCTTGCATAATCTTTTCTGTATTTGCTTTGTTGAATTTGCGGTTGCATCGTCGTGTCCAGTTGCTGGTCTTAGCGTCTAGTCTTTTAGAGTTTCGAGTTCTGTTCACAGGTTGTCACGTCGCCGCTGCCATATATCACCACCGCATCATCATCGTCGTTGTTGCCATATACCACCACCACATATTCACCGTCAATCCGAATCCATATACACCACCACATATCCGCCGCCATCACGCCAATCCGAGTTCACCTGCAACATATATCCGCCACTTGTCCGTGTTGCACCAGATTCATCTTCGCCACCAGTCCGAGTTCCACCAGATTCATCTCCGCCACCAGTCCTAGTCCGAGTCCAGTAATTGTTGCATTGTTCTCGATTTCCAGATCACGCGATACTCCGAGTCGTGACAGAGAAGGACTCCCCAACTTCCGACCCATCCGCAGAAGAAAAATAGTTCAAATTTCAAAAAAAAAACTAAGTCTGGAAAATTCTGGCTAGGCGGTTTTTAGACCATTTGTAGACTTTTTCGAAAAAAATTTGTTGCGGAGCAAAAAAAAAAGAGGAAAAAAAAGTGCAAAAAAAAGAGAAAAAAAAATTCAGAGTGTGCTCCTCCCTTGTTTACGTGCCGCGTCGTGCTTTTGTTGGTGTTCTAGGCTCGCGTCTCTAGCACAGTCTAGCCTAGGACCAGCACAGTACCGTCATTGAGCGTTTATTCAACTTTGCATCTCTGAATTGATTATTGCTGACCCTTTTTGCTACAATATTATAAGCCTTCCCAGCTCCACATACATCTACGTCGTGCGTTTGACTCTCCCTAGTAATCGCTCTATCCAAGCTTTGAGAGTTTTGACTACAACGGTTGCCGATCACCGCCTGCTGCTGGGTAAGAACTGGTAAGAATTTGAGTTTTGCTTAACGGGTTTGTGACACCCACCACCACCACTTGTTCGTCGTCTGTAGGATCATATTCTTGTGTGTTTCTATTGCTGCTAACCATGCCAGGATCACAAGCCGACGAGATTGACTGGGAGAATTTATCGAACAAGGAGCTTCATGATAAGTTTCAGCAAATGATGACTGAACAGGTGCAAGATGTGCTGAACAATTTTGAAGAGGCCATGGAGAAGATCACTGGCCTTGAGAAGACGTTCGAAACAAAGCTCGATAACAAGTTTAATGAATTGCTCACGCGTCTTCCACCACCACCACCCGCTGCACCTAACGCACCTCTCAACAACAACAACAACGACTACCTCCACGTCGCGAAACAGACCTCCGCCGAGCAAGTCGTGTTCCTCTTGCGTTTGGCCAAACTGTTGGTGCTGCTGTTGATACTTCTGTGGCTCCTGCTGCTGACGCGGAGGAGGATGATTATGTGGGAGATTATGAGGATGAGGTTGATCAAAATCAGCACTACGTGCAGCCACCTGTACCACCACCAGCAGGTCGACCTCAGGTATATATTCGTAATGGTAGGCCTGCACCACCACCTCAGGTACGAGATGATGTCCATATTCCTAAACTGAAATTGAATATTCCACCATTTGAGGGTAGATATGTTCCTGATATATATCTTACTTGGGAGTTAGAAACTGAACAACGATTTACATGTTTACAATATCCTGAGGAGAATGAAGCTATGCTTGCACGTTTTCTGAGTGGATTAAATAGAGAGATTCAGATCATTCTAGACTATACGGAGTATACTAATATCACTCGTTTATTCCATCTTGCTTGTAAAGCTGAACGTGAAGTGCAGGATCGACAAGCATTGGGGCGAACTAACTTTTCTGCAGGCCGACCTTCATCATGGACACCATGTGCATCTTCTACTTCAACTGCACCAGCACCTCCATCCGGTGCCACCTCCAGCCGTGATACAAGAAAACAGGCACAGCCACCATTATCTGCCAAGAGCGCACCTGCGGGGCCTGCACAGCGTTCTTCTTCTTCCATGGCATCAACAGGGCACACAAGTGATATTATTTGTCGTCGTTGTAAGGGAGGAGGTCATTATGCGAGAGAATGCAAATCTCCGCGTGTGATGATTGCTACCGCGGATGGTGGATATGAGTCCGCTAGTGACTATGATGAGGAGACTTTGGCTCTTATTACACGTGAAGAACATGGTGGAGATGATTCTGATCATGAGACGCAATACATGGCTCCTGAAGACGCTGATAGGTATGAATGTTTAGTTGCTCAACGTGTTTTGAGTGTGCAGGTCACACAAGCTGAGCAAAATCAGAGGCACAATTTGTTCCATACCAAGGGAGTTGTGAAGGAACGTTCTGTGCGCGTCATCATAGACGGAGGGAGCTGCAACAACTTGGCTAGCATGGAGATGGTGGAGAAGCTTTCTCTCACCACAAGACCACATCCACATCCTTACTACATCCAATGGTTCAACAACAGCGGCAAGGTTAAGGTAACACGTACTGTTCGTGTGCATTTTAGTATCTCTACATATGCTGATTATGTTGATTGTGATGTGGTACCTATGCATGCATGTTCCTTATTACTTGGTAGACCATGGCAATTTGATAAAAATTCTGTACACCATGGTAGAAACAATCACTATACTCTTGTTCATAAGGATAAAAATATTACTTTGCTTCCTATCACTCCTGATTCCATTTTGAAAGATGATATTAATAGAGCTAATAAAGCAAAACAGGAGACGAATAAGAGTGAAAATCAGATTGTGGCAAAAGAATTTGAGCAACAAATGAAGCCTAATAATAAACCATCTAGTGTTGCTTCTGAAATTAAATTGAAAAGTGCATGTTTATTTGCCACCAAATCTGATATTGATGAGCTAGATTTCAGCAAATCTGTTTGCTATGCTTTTGTGTGCAAAGAGGCATTATTTTCATTCGAGGACGTGCCTTCCTCTTTGCCTCCTGCTGTCACTAACATTTTGCAGGAGTTCGCTGACGTCTTTCCACAAGACGTGCCACCGGGATTACCGCCTATTCGAGGGATTGAGCATCAGATTGACTTAATTCCCGGTGCTTCACTGCCAAACCGTGCACCATACCGTACCAATCCAGAGGAGACGAAGGAGATTATGCGCCAAGTACAAGAGCTTCTCGACAAAGGTTACATACGCGAATCCCTTAGTCCTTGTGCTGTTCCTATTATTCTAGTGCCGAAAAAGGATGGTACATCACGTATGTGTGTTGATTGTAGAGGCATTAATAATATTACTATTCGTTATCGTCATCCTATTCCTAGGCTAGATGATATGCTTGATGAATTGAGTGGCTCTACAATATTCTCCAAAGTTGATTTGCGTAGTGGCTACCATCAAATTCGTATGAAATTGGGAGATGAATGGAAAACAGCATTTAAAACTAAGTTTGGATTATATGAGTGGTTAGTCATGCCTTTTGGGTTAACTAATGCACCTAGTACTTTCATGAGATTAATGAACGAAGTTTTACGTGCTTTCATTGGACGATTTGTGGTAGTTTACTTTGATGACATACTGATTTATAGCAGATCCTTGATAGAGGCGGGGTGTCCCGATCTTTCGATGAGATGATAACTATCGATTTGGTGGAGAAGACTTTGACGATCCGACTACAAACGTGCACGACGTTGCGCCTTAGCAATCGCTAAACCAATCTCCTGAGGTTACTGACGATGCTGGAAGCACGGTCAGCCTGACCACGAAGGTCTATTCCTGCAAGCAATCGAAGAACAAGCAAGAATATGATAAAGCAATCTGAATATTGCAAATAAATATGAAGTATTGATAATGGTGGGGATCCGGAAGCGGTCTTGGTCTGGTCGTTGGACACAAACGAAGTACACGAAGTTGCAATGGCTAACTTTTAACTAAACAAATCCCAAGGAAAAGCTACTAGATGGATCTACTTATATAGGAGCAAGGGGTGGCGGCCAAGGAGGTGGGAGGACGTCCCAAGGCAGCCTAAAACTAAATCTAGGTCGTACAAGGCCAATGAGCTCAAGTGGAGGTGATGTAACACCTTTGGACTTGTAGTTTGACTCGGATTCTGCTGCAGCATCAGATTGTTTCGTCCACAACTCAACGCTCCGGACGAATTTGAAGGTGATTCCAATTGGGTTGGAAAGTGCACGAAATCTAGTTTCCAACAAAAAAAGAATCACCCAATTCGGAGTCCGTATGAAAAACTTGTGTGCGTTTTGAGTCAGGTATGTCTGTGCAGTCCGAATCTGAATTCAAAACGTGAGAGACTTGGACTCTATTTTCTCTTGGGCCAAAAGTGACGTGAGAGAACTTTTTGGACAGCAAATAAACATCTCTTTCTTCCTTATCTTCATATGTGGATTGTACAAATGTCCCATACACCTGCAATTAGACAAAACACAAAAGTGTGTGAAGTATTTTTGTTCTGGATAACATAAATAGATTATTGAATAGTTTGCACTAGAAATTACCTGACAAATATGCATATATGCAATATTTTTGGTCATATCCAAGGTAGTCATGTCCTCATCATCCTCCCCTTCTTGAAAATAAAGCCGTCCTCGGCGTTGCTTAATCTGAAATGTGGCTAACAAAAGAGACAAGGTGTACATGTTGTATATGTATATGTCATCCATTTTTTAGTTCCCTTGATTTTTGCATATATGACACATGAATAGATGAATAACTTGCATAGTTCATAAAATCTAAAGCCAAAAAATTAGCACAAGAAGTAGAAGGCATGAAAATATTGCAACTCAGTTTGCACATATAAGTGAAGCTCTTATTCATTTCAAAAGATTGACAATGTTCATCATTAAACCATCCCAACATTGGTGAACAAACCTTACTTGCATCAAATTTACATGCTACAACATGCTTAAATAAGCAAACATGCAATAAGTCATTCAACAAAGAATCATCACCAAGATTAGAGGTCATATCAAAATGATTAAACATTGGTTCTTTTGCATCAATAGTTAATTCAATGGGTGCACTCAAAATTGTTGGTATTTCAGTTGTTTGATCACATGGCAAAGTCAAATTATCAACGTAGTCCTCTAAAATAGGTGGTGTGATCAAAGTAGTGGGTAGCTCATCAGATGGTGCATTCAAATTGACAAGGCATTCATCATTCTCATGTAGAGATGGAAGATCAGTACCTTTGTCATTACCTCTTATGATCATCTCAGATGATGTAGCCACTCTCGGGGGCGATGTGTCACATGGTGGAGGTGATGTAGTCCTGACAACAACGGATGTGGTTGTCATAGTATGCCTAGTAGTTGAAGGAACAATCATATCAACTCTTGGAATGTGCATCGTGCGCTTGTTCTCCTCGTGGCCAACACGTCGTTTTATTTCCTGTTCAGCTTTGCAAGCAAGATGAAACAAATGGTCCATAGGATAACACTCTTCATGAATTAGTATCTCTTGAATATCACGGTTTAATCCTCCCCAAAATCTATCCATAAAATCATCTTCACTTTCTTCTAAAGAGGAATGCAACAAGGTAGTTTGTAAATCATCATAATATTTTGTTACAGTTTCACTACCTTGTTTTAAGTGTTGCAACTTCTTAATCATGTCACGAGTATAATAAGCAGGGACGAAAGTATGTCGCATGGCAAGTTTCAAATCATCCCAAGTAGTAGGTATATAATCAGGGTGATGAGGACATCAATACAATTGTTACACCCACAGCCCCTGCTGCTATACATACTGGACCAATTACTAGAGCTCGTGCACGCCAACTAAATTACCAGGTACTTTCGTTTCTTGGTAATGATTCTAATGTTCATGAGAATATGATGCTGCCTAAATTGGATACATTTGTTTTGCTTACAAATGAAGGGCCTAGCTTGGAGAAGGATGAACATTGGAGCAAGAACAAGCATGGAGATGATGGCATGCGCAAGGGAAACAAGAACGGAGTTACAAGTGATGATTTCAGGACTTTGAAGCCACCATAATGGGTGCATGAAGCCTTGGACGAAATATACAAGATGCCACTTCATAAATTTCGTCCCGAGGCTATTTTAGGTGCTGCGTCACCTTATTATTGGGCCAGGCCCATGTAATTTCGAAATACATAAGTATAGGCTATTTTTAGAGTCCGTATGTGTGGGGAAACAAGAGATAGGGTTGATTTCGGACTCCTCCACCAAGGGCCACGAAATTCCCCCCTCTTCCTCCATATATACAGCCCTTAGGGCACCGTTTAGACTTTGGGGTTTTGTTTAGATTAAAAGTTCGCTATAGCTGCAACTTCGCGTACTTCGTTTGTGTTCAACGACCAGACAAAGGCGTCACAGAACCCCACCTTGATCAATAAAGCTTTCATCTTATATTCGCAATATCCAGATTGCAATCTTAGTTTCTTGCTTGTTCTTCGTTTGCTCGCAGGAAACAGACCCTCGTGGTCAGGTTGATCGTGCTCCGGCGTGGTCAATAACCTCTCGGAGTTGGTTTAGCGATTGCTAAGGCGCGACGTCCTCGCACGTTCGTAGTCGGATCGTCAAAGTCGACTTCCACCAAAGCGAAATCCACCATCTCATCGAAAGACGGGACACCTTTGCCTCTATCAAGTGGTATCAGATTTCCAGGTTGCTCGGTGAGATTTTACAGTTTTTCGTAGTTTAGATCGAGTCTGTTCTTCATACCTACAGTCCACGAAAAAGCCACAAAAAAAATTAGGGTTAGTTCATCATATCCGAACCAATCTGAGCCTTTGCATAATCTTTTTAGGGTTTTGCTTTGTTGAATTTGCGGTTGCATCGTCGTGTCTAGTTGCTGGTCTTAGAGTCTAGTCTTTTAGAGTTTCGAGTTCTGGTCATAAGTTGTCACGCCGCCGCCGCACCATCATCATCGCCCCTGCCAGCTACCACCACCGCTTATCCGCCACCGCTCCCGAATCCGTATCCATATACCACCACCAATCCGTGCCCATATACCACCACCGATCCATATCCATATACTACCACCGCTGCCATATACCACCACCATATATCCACCACCAATCCGAGTTCCTTGCATATTAGGTTTGTTTTCGAGATCCATCTAGATTCCGATTCGTGTTTCCTTGCCGGAGTAGGTTTCGGAAAAAAAAGAGTCGGGTAGCCACGCTCCGTTTAGGCCCAAAATTTTTCGAAAACGCATTTTTCGAAAAAAAAATTGGCTATCCTATTTTTAGGTGTTTCTGAGTGTTTTGAGACAGGTGCCATTATAGGAAGTTTTTTTTTGACCTGTTTCCAGTTTTTGGATCCGGGCAGTCGAAAAAAAAAAATTTGGTCGAAAAAAAAAATTTCGTGCCCATCCTGTCAGTTTGACCTAGGAAGAGTTTTGAGACACTCGCCATTATAGTG